>NC_136965.1:5747500-5797500 GCF_032717465.1 Coenobita brevimanus | reverse complement strand
AATAGGCCTGCTTACGACCAACTACCCAATAGCGAGAAATATAGTGATAATTTACACACTTTAGCAGCATTTTCGCTACACACCGCTGTTTATAGAGGTTCCGCAGCCGCAGTCTTTATAGCATTTCCGCAGCCGCAGTCTTTATCGCATTTTCGTAGCGGTTTCTGCGGCTTCGTGGATCTAGCGACATTTTAGCGATTTCCGATTTGGCAACTCACGCGCCTTCCCTTCCTCCCGCCGCGTGTACGGGAGTTCACGCGCGTCTCTCGTGGTGTGTGGGCGCGTGTTCGTCTCTCCTCTCGACTTGCACGTGAGCTTGTGTTTACGTGTCGTGTTTTGTGCCCTCGTTGCGCCTGCCAGTAAGCGATTTAGTTGGCTTTCTTGACAGTTATTTGTGAGGATGTGTGTGTAATTTCGGCCCTGGTTTAATATCTTTGGGCTATATTGTGACATAGAAGCCTTCGTTGCACCTCTCAGTAAGCGATTTAGTTTGCTTTCTTAACAGGTATTTGTGAGGATGTGTGCTGTGATTTCGGCCCCGGCTTAATATTTTAGGGCTATATTGAGACATAAGTCTTCGTTGCACCTCTCAGTAAGCGATTTAGTTTGTTTTTTTACATTTTCTTGTGTTACTTGTGATACTGTGTCTTATAATTTTAGCCATACATTATTTTTTTGGGGGGGTGATCGTTGCATCTCCCAGTAAGCGATTTAGTTTGCTTTCTTTATTTTCTTTTTTTTTTATTGATATTTTGAACTTTTAAGGCTAGTAAACGACACAGGAGCCTTCGTTGCACCTCTCAATAAGCGATTTAGTTTGCTTTCTTTGACATTTATTCTTGTTATTTTCATTTCTATCTCTTCCCAGACGCCTTAATCCCGTAAGAGGTAGCCACAAACAAATCGCCTCCATGTCGCCCTGTATCCCGCCATTTCATTTAAGTTTACACAAATAACACACAGAATATTGAGATGCCCTGTAGAATAATTCGCTTGTGAGAAGACGACACGTAGCTTCCAATGTCCCTATACAAGCCTACACCCAGAAGATTTTAAGACGATTTCCCCCAACTTAGGAAAGATTTTAGGACGATTTCCCTTAACTTAAGAAAGATTTTAAGACGATTTCCCTTAATTTAGGAAAGATTTTAAGACGATTTCCCTTAACTTAGGAAGATTTTAAGACGATTTCCTTTATCTTAGAAAAGATTTTAAGACGATTTCCCTTAACTTAGGAAATTTTTAAAGACGGCTTCCCTTAACTTAGGAAACTTTTTAAGACGATTTCCCTTAACTTAGGAAAAATTTTAAGACGATTTCCCTTAACTTAGGAAATATCTTAAGACGATTTCCCTCAACTTAGGAAAAATCTCTGGCTATGGAGGGGTTAAGGGAGGCTGGATTTAACCCCCCCTCGTTCGAAAAAAATCTATCCTGAAGCAGAAAGAAAAAAAGTGTCTAGATAAAAAGAATAAAACGAAAGTACATTAGAGAGAGAGAGAGAGAGAGAGAGAGAGTTTTGAAGACAAGTGGTTAAGGGAATAATGGAATTCTGACAAGGAGGAATGTAGTAAGCGAAGAAATGAAACCTACTGTAGTTATGATTACAAAGATTATATTGATGTAGGAGGCAAGATACAGGAGGATCAGATTGGGAAGCTGGATCTCCTAGAAAAAAAGGCCATCAATTATTTCCCTAAAACCATATAACTAATTTTTTGATCTACAGTCTACGCAAATGGAGACGAGACAAGAAGGCCTAGTGAACGAGACAGGCGAATCCTTTTGTATCTACTGTTACAGAATATACAGACTGCCTTGATGTGCGTGAAGTACAGGCACATCCAATTAAGATCAGTCTCTCGCCCTCCTTTGCTGTCGTAGCATCAAAATCCTTCCCATTAACATGTCACTAACTGTTTATCTTATCTGTGATGCTTCGATACGGTTCACTGAGGCTGGAGGGGGTGTTCGAAGCAGAGAGGCTGGGAACTGAATAACTGAGGCCTAAACCAATCTTTTCATTATTCTGGAGATGATTCCTAAGCTGAATAAAATCGCTAAGTTGTAGAAAAGACAATGGAAAAAATCTTGAGGCTGAAAAAATAAAAAAAAGGACGAAAAAAGACCTGGGCCTGAGAACTGAAAAAATTAACTCAGATACATATGACAAAATGTACTTAACTTGCGTGTGTTATATTAATGTTATATGTAGTAATTCCTTCATCCGGGTCCTGTCTTTACATTTCTCTCTCTCTCTCTCTCTCTCTCTCTCTCTCTCTCTCTCTCTCTCTCTCTCTCTCGGTCCTGCTAGTAGGTATGTCGCCCCTTGGGTGTAATAAAATGATTAAACAACTCTCTCTCTCTCTCTCTCTCTCTCTCTCTCTCTCTCTCTCTCTCTCTTCCGTTTTCCCTTCCTTTCTTTCCTTTTTTACTTTGATTTCCTCTCTCTCTCTCTCTCTCTCTCTCTCTCTCTCTCTCTTCCGGGATCTCACAAAATTTTTCAAAGCAATGATGTAAATTTCTCTCTCTCTCTCTCTCTCTCTCTCTCTCTCTCTAGGTGCAAACAGCGTAAAGCGAGAGTGATGACCCGAAGCGGAACAAGGAAGTTGCCAAAGATCCTTTTTTATCTCATCGCTAATTTCTTCCCCAATTTATTTTTTAATTTATTTATTTATTTATTCTGGTGGATAATTAAGGATGTTTATTAGTCTTTGGTCTGTTTTTTTACCTGGATTAATAGAGAGAGAGAAAGAGAGAGAGAGAGAGAGAGAGAGTTTAACGTAGTAGTGAAGAGTGAAAAAGCAACTACTTCAACGTACGGAATGGTGAGAGAGAGAGAGAGAGAGAGAGAGAGAGAGAGAGAGAGACAGAGAGACAGAGAGAGAGAGAGAGAGAGAGAGAGAGAGAGAGAGAGAGAGAGAGAGAGAGAGAGAGAAGGATCTAGTGAATAAGTGTTAGGTATCAGACAGTCTGTTAACAAGGGATCTAAGGCCCTTATTCTCGTCGGTTAAGGAAGCTCCCTAACACATTTTCCTAAGCAATTTATTCTGCTTATTACACCTTACTGACCTGTAATAAATATCCTCCAAACATCGCCATACTCAGCATAAATAAGGCACAGAATATCAACCGGCCAAATCCTACAATAAATCGGTAAGGAAAAGGTGTTAGGGCAATGGGTGGCAAGGGTGGGCTATGAAGAGAGGGAAATTTGTTAAAAGACTATGATTCGTTTTATTTTTATTTTTATTTTTTTACGAACCACAAACCCGCCTGAATTCGATTTTTTTATGTCGGTTTCTATGGGTATTTGTGGCGTTAAATTTGGCTATATATTTAATTCTACTCATATTTCTTCCAGGGTGAGCTAAGAACAGAGTGAAATTTCTTATAAGACGAAAGTGAATCGATTGCTTTTTCCGAAACACAAAACCCGCTTGAATTCGATTTTTTGTTGGTTTCTGTGGGAACTGTGGCGTTAAAATTGGCTGTATATTTAAATCTACTCATATTTCTTCCAGGGTGACCTATGAACAGAGTGAAATTTCTTATAAGACTGAAGTGAATCGATCGAAGTTATTTTTTTCGGAACCACAAACCCGCTTCGAACCACATCTCTGCTTCAGACAGTGACTCAGACGGATGCGAGTGATGATGGTGACTGATCTGTGAGTAGTGAAAGTGAATATCTGGCTAAAGGAGAGGGCATCACCTTCTACCAACACTCTCACTCTCATTAACTCATATTCGTGAAGGTGATTTGGATATTCAAGAACAGGGCATCGTCTGCTTTCATCTTCGTCAGTAGTTTGTGTGTGTACTATCATGCCCCACCTGCTCCTCTCCTCGCCCTCACTTCATTAAAAAGGTAAGTTCTCTCTCTCTCTCTCTCTCTCTCTCTCTCTCTCTCTCTCTCTCAGAACTCAATCTTTCATTTTGACCATACCATATAAACTACCGCATCAGACTCACATTTATCTTTTTCACCACCTCTCTCTCTCTCTCTCTCTCTCTCTAACCATTCCATATACACCTATACATAATCATTCAGACCCACTGCCCATTTCATCACCCCTATTCATTCTCTCTCTCTCAATGACCATACCTACTGAGCACACAATTCAACTCCAATCAATAGAATTTATTATTATACGTCTGTGTGTGTGTGTGTGTGTGTGTGTGTGTGTGTGTGTGTGTGTGTGTGTGTGTGTGTGTGTGTGTGTGTGTTTTCGTATTCAGTAGTGTTAGTTTAGCTGTGTGTGTGTGTGTGTGTGTGTGTGTGTGTGTGTGTGTGTTTTCGTATTCAGTAGTGTTAGTTTAGCTCTGTGTGTGTGTGTGTGTGTGTGTGTGTGTGTGTGTGTGTGTGTGTGTGTGTGTGTGAGAGAGAGAGAGAGAGAGAGAGAGAGAGAGAGAGAGAGAGAATGTAAAGGAAACTTTTTTTTATCACTTTTCTCCATCACAGTAGCTTTCACATGACTTGTTTCCTAAAAATTTACACACACACACACACACACACACACACACACACACACACACACACACCAGCTTTCCACGCGTTTAGGCAGCTGTGTCAGGCTTGCAACAGCGCGGTACGGAGGCTGCATCTTAGGCTTGCAAAACAGGTGTTGCAAAGGCTCTTCCTCACCTGTCGTCCTCTCACCCTCTCTCTCAGTAACATAACTCTCTTTGTTCATGTTCTACTTAAACCTCAATGTTCTTCACCAACGAAAGAACACCAGAACTGCTTAATAACTGTCCTTAACCTGTTCATTACGTGGGTGTCTTAAAAGTTAAAGAAAAACGTCTTAAAGAAGAAATATAGTAAGGTGCTATCGAAATGGAAAGCTGACCTGATAATTTATTTTTAGTGGGAATTTATGACTGAGATGGTGTGCAAAATTGGTGATGATGGTGGTGTTGGTGGTGGTGGTAGTGATGATGATGAAAATGATGCTAGTGGTGGTGGTGATGATGATGTTGATGCAGGTCGGGTCTCTTTCTTTAATCATCATTCTCCCAAAGTTCAGCTATTCCAATCCTCTCTCTCTCTCTCTCTCTCTCTCTCTCTCTCTCTCTCTCTCTCTCTCTTTTCCAGTCTCTCTTCCATTCCCGCTTCCTCCCTTCCTTTCTTTTCTTTGTCATCCTTCCATCCTTCCTTCCATCCTTCCTTCCTTCCTTTATTTTCTTTGTCTTCCTTCCTTCCTTCCTTCCCTCCTCCACTCCACCCAGTTCATCAAAACCCCTCCTGAAATCGATCCTCCTCTGAAATATTACTTAGGGAGAGAACTTTGCCGTCATAAATATCTAAAAACCCATATATTTTGTACCCCTGACACTATAATTACTCAAGACAGGTGTTATGGAAAGGTGTGTCATTGACTGAGCATCACTATCTATCTATCTGTCTATTGCCAGACGCCTCAATCCCGTAAGGGGTGGCCACAAATCGCCTCCATGTCGCCCTGTCTCCCGCCATTTCACTGCCCTACTCCCAACTCACACCCCCTCTCTCTCATATACCTCTCCACTCCATCCCTCCATCTCATCCTTGGCCTCCTCCTCCCTCTCCCCCCCCCTCCGCCTCACTCACATACACTCTCCTCGTTAGTCTCTCACCCTCCATCCTCTCCACATGGCCAAACCACCTCAATGTGTTTCTCATAACGCTTCCTATCACATCCCCATCCACACCACAACGATCCATCACTTCCTCATTTGTCAGTCTGTCTCTCCATGTAACACCACATGCTTCTCTCAAGTAACTCATTTCCACTGCTCTCACTCTTGACTTGTGTCCCTCCAACAAGGTCCAAGCTTCACTTCCATACGTCAGAGTTGGTATCACAATACTGTCATGTAGTAACTTTTTCACTTCCATGCTCACTTCCCTGTTTCTTATCACTGCTGTCAAGGAACCAGCAACCTTTCTTCCTTGTTGTACCCTTTCTAGCGCTTCACCCTATAAACTTCCATCCTTACTCATCACACTACCCAAGTACTTAAACGCACTCACATTTTCCATTTCCTCCTCATCCAACCTCGCTGTACATTCACTGACTTCACCTCTCTCGAAGACCATCACTTTACTCTTCCCTACATTCACCTTTAGATTCCGTTTCTTACACATTCTCCCAAACTCACCCACCAAGCCTGAGTCTAAATTGATAGTTATTGCAGGTAACTGATAGAGGTTATTAAAGTGTTGAGATAAAGCTGCTTCGTCTCCAAATTATATATTGTTACAGAGAGACAAGGAAGTGGAAAGAGACTATACCCTTTTTCACTAACTTGGCGTAAAATCGGCTGAGCTTATACCCTTTTTACTCTGACTTGGCCTAAAATCGCCATCTATACCCTTTTTACTCTAACTTGGCCTAAAATCGACGTCTCTCTGCCTTGAACACTGAGTCGTAACAAGAGATGAACACTAGAATTTGATGCTAGTCACGAAGAAGCGCTATGGAAATGTAGAGCCGTAGTATTGTCTTTTTCTGCCACTGAGCTACGTGAAATAAGCTGCAAAAGGACGAAAAGGTGAAGAAACTATAGAATGCAGAGGGACAGGGAGACAGTGGCAAAGAGGCAAAAAACAGCACGGGATTTAGGGAGGGTGCCACACAGCAAGACAAAGGACACCATAAATAACCGCACACCCCCCAACTGCACCCACCACTCCGACACAACCCAGTCAAAGAAGTAACGAACAACAGAGACCAAGCGGGTGGAAAAACAGTCATGATGATGATGATGACGATGATGATGGTGGTGATGATGATGGTGATGATGATGATGGTGATGATGATGATGATGATGATGATGATGATGATGACGATGATGATGGTGGTGATGATGATGATGATGATGATGATGGATAGAATTTGCCTGTTTATCGTGCTTATTACGACTTCAGAATGCCATCCATACACTACACTGATCCCGTTTTCTATAAAGCATATATATAAAGGGGTATACTTGTGAAAACTTTGGGGTACCTCCATCTTGCATTGAGTTTGTAGCTGGTTCCTTCAATATTAAGTACTTCTGTTGGTAGTTCAGTTTCCTATGTGGATTTTATGAGTACCATTATTATTATTATTATTATTATTATATTATACTCCTCACATACAGTACTTCACCCTACCTAACCTCACCTCACCTCTCCTTTCCTTTCCTCTCCTTTCTCTCCTCCTCCTCCTCCTCTCCTTTACTCTCTCTCTGTACCTTTTACAACAGTAAATATTTCAGTTCAATTCCTCTCCTTTCTCCTCCTCCTGCTACTCTTCTCCTTCTTCTTTATTGTTATTATCGGGCGTCAAGGGGTCCCTCTCGTGTTAAGGGATACTGAGTCAATCTGTGTGGATCTTCTCGCTCAATACTGTACACACACACACACACACACACACACACACACACACACACACACACACTGTCACTCTGTCTACATGTTCTCTCTCTTTTCCCCTCCCTTTCCCCTCATTATCATTCTCCTTCTCCCCTACTCTTCCCTTCCATTATATCCTACATATTTGTCATCTCTGTAATTTACCTCTATTACTTTCATCTTCCAGCCACATTCTCTCTCTCTCCTCTCTCTCTCTCTCTCTCTCTCTCTCTCTCTCTCTCTCTCTCTCTCTCCTTTTTAGCTTACCCTCTAATTTTGTTAATTATATCCTTTCACGCCTTTCACGTACAGATTCTCTCTCTCTCTCTCTCTCTCTCTCTCTCTCTCTCTCTCTCTCTCTCTTAGCTTACCCTCTAATTTTGTTAATTACAACCTTTCTCGTACAGACTCTCTCTCTCTCTCTCTCTCTCTCTCTCTCTCTCTCTCTCTCTCTCTCTCTCTCCTGGATTTTACTGGCAAGGTGTGGCAGTAGGTAGATGTATGAGAGAGAGAGAGAGAGAGAGAGAGAGAGAGAGAGAGAGAGAGAGAGAGAGAGAGAGAGAGTGGCTGAGTAAGTAAAAACGGAAGGGAGAAGGGGTGGTTGGAAGGGAGGCACAGAGAAGGAAGGGGGAGGAAAAAATGCTAGGGGGAGGAGGGGTGGGGTGGGGGTGACGTCTGGCCACAGGTAAAGGACAGGTGAGGGGAGGGGTGGGGAGGGGAGGGGGAGAGGTAGTGGGGGAAGGGGAAACTGGAGATGGGAATGTATAGGAGAGGGGAAATGAAGGAAGTTTGAAGGGGACGAAGGGAGAGGGACGGGGAGAGGGAGAGGGGAGGAGGGGAATTCACATATGGGAGATTAGCAAAGGTGAAATGAGGGGTTGGGGAAGGAGGATATCTGAGGGGAGATGGTAAAGGGAAAGAAGATGATGATAAGAATGAATGTGGAGAGAGTGAGAGGGAGAGGAGGAGCAATGAAGGAGGAGAGAGGGGGGAGTGAGCTATGTTTGCTAACGGGGGGAGGGGAGGGGAGGGGTGAAAGGACAGGTGGGCTGGCGTATAGGGAAGAGGGAGTGGGGGGCGGGAGGGGGGAGAGTGGAGAGGGGGCAACTGAATCGATAAACTGGATCGATAAAAGCCTCAACTGCCACCATGCATCCCTTCGTATTTTTTAATTTTATTTAGTTATTTTCCCGTCACATCATTCATATTTCCAGCTACACACGGCACGAAATGGGGGTGCTTTGGTGATCCCAGTGGAATATTAATTGCCAAGGGGGAAAATGACGTTGGAAAAAGCATTAGGAAGGGAAACACATCAGGAAAGGTAGGAAAAGAATCAATATGAGCAGGTATGATGCACGAGAGGTAGTTCTGAATATACTCTTTTTTATATTTTCACCCTTTGGTAGTTATCTTTTCCTTTATGCAGGGAAGAAGGAACCTAAGGCCACTTGTTATTACCCGTACCAAAACAGAAAATAAACTCAGGGATGATCAGAGGCTTGGTAGAGGTGATTCAAATGTCTAAAACCCCTAAGTCGTTGTCAGAATCTACAACAGTCCACTCATTTCAACTTGGTTCAAATTGTCATCATTCTGCAACTTATTTCACGTAGCTCAGTGGCAGAGAAAGACAATACCGTGGCTCTACATCCTTTCCGTAGCACTTCTTCGTGACTAGCATCGTATTCTAGCGTTAATCTACTGTTATTACCCGTCACTCAACATAGATGGATGGTAATTGACAAGATAAGGTGAACAGAGTATCAGTTGTATAAGTTGTAGCCTCAGGTTCGTGTGAAAGGTGAACCCAGTGGACTGCAGGCTGAAACTGTCCTCACTTGATTTCCTAACCTCATCACTGTACAGTGTAAAGCGAGACAGGAAGAAGGGAGACAGACGCAAGGCAGGGGGTTGGTTGACAGCAGGGGGTGGGTTGACGGCAGGGGGTGGGTTGACGGCAGGGGGTGGGTTGACGGCAGGGAGTGGGTTGACGGCAGGGAGTGGGTTGACGGCAGGGGGTGGGTTGACGGCAGGGGGTGGGTTGACGGCAGGGGGTTGGTTGACGGCAGGGGCTGGGTTGACGGCAGGGAGTGGGTTGACGGCAGGGGCTGGGTTGACGGCAGGGGCTGGGTTGACGGCAGGGGCTGGGTTGACAAAGAGGACTTGAAGGAAACTGGATGGAGGGGGGAAGGGTTGGGAAGCCAGGAAAGGGTGAAGAGGAAAAAAGGGAGAGGAGAGGAAGAAGAGGACAGACGGGGAAGGGAGAGGAGGGAGGGGAAGGGAGAGGAGCGTGGGGAGAAAACGCAGGAACAGGAGGAAAGGGAGGGAAGGGTGACGAGAGGAAGAAAGGGATTAGAAAGAAAGGAGAGGACAGACGGGGAGGGAAGAGGAGAGGAAGGCAGACGGGGAGGGAAGGCGAAGGAAAGGAAAGATGGGGAGGAGGGTGGGGAGAAGACACAGGAGCAGGAGAGGAGGGGGAGGAGGGAAGGGAGGAAAGAGGAGGGACCAGGGGTAGGAAGGGAGAGGAAAAGAAAAACCAAGAGAAGAGGGGAGGAAGAAAAAAAGAGGAAAGGGGAGCAAAGGAGAGGAGAAGACATGGAGAGAGGAAGAGAGGGAGGAAAGAGGAAGGATCAGGTGTAGCAGGGGAGGGAAAGGAAAGGGGTAGGAAAGGAAGGAAAGAAGGAGGAGAGGAGGAAGGGCCAGGAGAGCTAGGAAAAGGCGTAAAGGAGATGGAGAGGGGAGGGAAGGGAAGAGGAGAAGGGAAGAGAGGCCGTGGATAGGACTGGATGGGAGGGTCCGGGAAGATAAGAGCAGAGGGGAGAAGTGAAGAGAAGAAACGAGACGCAAAGGGAGAGGGAAGGGTCTGGGAGGGGGAGGAAAGGAGAGGAAGGAGGGGAGAGGACAGGAAGAGGTAGGGAGAAAGGAAAGGAAGTGGGACAAGGGAGAGAAAGTAGGACAGGGAGGGCAGTAACAAGACCCTACATAAAGATAATAATTACTACCACGGTTGAGGAAGCTGGAAGAGTGGATTTGACAGGAAGTTGAGAGAGACGGAAAGAAAGTTGAAAGACAGAGTGGGATGCTAAGGAAACTGAATGAACTGGATTGAAGGGAAAGAAGTAGAAGGTATGGATGTTGCACGAAACTGGTCCAGATGTTATCCTCCAAATTTCCTGTCAGAGTCCTCAGTAGTTCTGCGACCATCCTTCCTTGCTGTACCCTTTCTCACATCTCTCCTCCCTCCTGTACCCTCTCTCACATCTATCCTTCCCTCCTGAACCCTTTCTCACATCCATCCTTCCCTCCTGTACCCTCTCTCACATCTGTCCTTTCCTCCTGTACCCTCTCTCACATTTGTCCTTCTCTCCTGTACTCTTTCTCACATCCATCCTTCTCTCCTGTACCCTCTCTCATATCTATCCTCCCTCTTGTACCCTCTCTCACATCTATCCTTCCCTCCTGTACTCTTTCTCACATCTATCCTCCCTCCTGTACTCTCTCTCACATCTATTCTTCCATGTCCTTCCTCACATCCATCTTTCCCCATCAGTTATTTTTTTTCCTTTTTTTATGGGACGGCTGAAATTACGCGTCACAAAACCCACCTCCGGAAAGAGAGACGCATTGAGAGTGGAATGAAAAGCGTGATTGCCGCTCCGTCACATTGTTGGGGTCATTGATGGTGACGGATATGGATGTAAAAATACCGAGGAATGTGACGGTGACGCTAACGTGGTCCGGAGTACACGTAATGTTATGCTCCTTTCACTCTAACTTGGCCTAAAACTCTCTCTCCATCCTGACTCTACTCTGTTCACTCCAGCTTGGCCTAAAACTCTCTCTCCATCGTGAATGCTGAGTTGCAACAATATCTCTGCACTAGATTATGATGCTAGTCACGAGGAAGTGCCGTGGGAAGAATGTAGAGCCGTAGCACTGTCTTTCTCTGTCACTGAGCTACGTGAACTAAGCTGCATAAGGACGAAAATCTGGGCTAAGTTTAGGTGAAAAGAGTATAGTTCCTCTCGTCTACTAAGCTCTCTAACACCTCTTCCTTAGCGATTTATTTTTGGATATGACTGGTTAATATACCTCAGTTAGTTATTTATGCAGAGTACGGTGATGCCAGAAGGATTTATATGACACAGAATGGGACAGGAAGGTGCAAGTGAAATAAATCGCTAAGGAGATAGTGTGAGGGAGCTTCCTTACCCCATGAGAATACGTACCAGCCTCCCATACACACTCTCTCTCATATACAATCGCCTGAAGTTACGAGAAACGAGTAAAATAGGAAAAGGTGACCATGAAAATGTTTTGAATTAGTTCCCCGTCAACCCCCGTTTTCTGTTTGTTTACTTTTTGCTGTGATATTCTTTGTGGGGGTGCTGACTGGGTGGGTGTAGAGGGGGGAGAAGAGGAGGGGAGGAAAAGGGGG
The DNA here is from genome assembly GCF_032717465.1 of Coenobita brevimanus. Lineage (NCBI taxonomy): Eukaryota > Metazoa > Arthropoda > Malacostraca > Decapoda > Coenobitidae > Coenobita > Coenobita brevimanus. The sequence goes on along the minus strand of NC_136965.1, from coordinate 5,785,675 downwards.
AGAGGGAAAGGAAAGAGGAAGGAATGGAGGAACTATTACGGGGAAAAGAATGAAGGAATGAGGCAAGAGGAGAGGAAAGGGGGAAAAGGAAAGGGGAAAGTGATAGAGAAGGAAATGGGGAAAAAGAGGAGGGGGAAAGGAAAAAGGAAGGGAAAGGGAAAGAGGAAGGACTGGGGAAAAAGAGCAGGAGGAAAGGGAAAGAAGAAGGAATGGAGAAAAAGGGGAAAGAGAGATGGAAGAATGAAGGAGGGAATGAGAGGAAAGAAGGAAGTGGAGGACATGGGAAGAATGAGAAGAGACAAAATGGAAGGATTGAGTGAGAGCAGGAAGAGGATGGAGAGAGAGAGAGAGAGAGAGAGAGAGCTGTGAAGAAAGAGGAGGAGGAGGGTGGAGACGGAGAAGACAGAGGGGAGATAGAAGATGGAGAGAAGAGAAGGGGAGATACGAAGGGAGAGAACGAGTAGGCAGGAGGAAAAAGGGGGGTAGGGGGAGGAGAAGGAAAAAACAGAGGTAGTGGAAAGATCAGAGAGGAGGGTAGAGGTTGAGGGGAGGGGAGGGGCGGGGCGAGGTGGGGTGGGGGGGGACGGGAAGTGTGCATCCGTTGAAGCTGACTGAGAGGGGGAAGACGAGAGGGAAGGGAGGGGAGGAGGGGAGGGGTGAGGAGGGGCTGGGAGGAAGGGAAAGAGGGTATGGAAGGGGTGAGGAGGGGTTGGGTGGAGGGGAAGGAGGGTATGGAAGGGGTAGAGGTTGAAAAAAGAGGGAGGGGGGGTAAGGTGGAAAGAAGAGGGAAGGACTGTATGAAAGGGAAGGAAGAAAGAGTAAAGGAGAAGGGGAGGGGAAAGAGAGAAGAGTGGGGGGAAGGGGAGGGGAAGGAGGAAAGCGTAAGGGAGAAAGGGGAGGGGAAGGAGAGAAGAGTGGGGGGAAAGGGGAGGAGAAGAGGGAAGAGGACGGGGGAAGAGTAGAGGCAGGGGGAAGCAAGGGAAAAGGTGCACGGAGGGGGAAAAGGGGAGTGAAGTGAAGAGGGAGGAAGGAGATGAGAGAGAAGTGTAAGGGGAGGGGGAGGGGGAAGAGAGGGAGGGGGAGGGGAGGGGGAAGTGGAGGGGGAAGAAGGGTGCACATGGCTGACGTAGGAACGGGACATTCACAGGTGGGTAAGTCTGCATAAAGAATTGCTATACAGGAATAAATTTAGGTGAGAATGACACAAGCACAGAACTTTTATAATTACCACGAAACCACACTTACCAAAAAAATACATAAATAAATAAATAAATAAATACAAAGACGTTCGTATTATATATAAATTAGTAGAAAAAAAATGGGTACTCAGATCTTTTAAAATTATAACTCTTAACCCCCCCCCCCCCCCAAAAAAATGAGAAGGATATAGCAGAAAAGAAAATGGATTAGGGTAAGGCAGAGAAATGAAAGTGAGTATATGGAGAGTGGAGGTGAAATATTGAGTTTTCCTTTTACTTCGAAAAATTGGGGGGGGAAATGAGGCTCAGAATTTTGACTTTAGGAAGAGGGATAATTTCGGGAGAGAGAGAGAGAGAGAGGGCGGTGGCGTCTGGATCTGCAAGGCTTCCTCTCACTCCCATTACAGCAGCTGTCAAGGGGGGAGGGGAGAGAGAGGGAGTGAGTGAGAGGCTGGGGGTAGGGGGGAGGTGAGAGAGGGGAGTAGGGGAGGGAGGGAGGGAAGGGCGTGGCGGAGAGGTGATGGGGTGGTGACGGCCGCGGGGAAGGGGTGTGAGGGGTGACTGAGAGAAAGGAAAAGACCTGTGAAGAGGGCCGTGTCGGAGTGATAAAAAAATAATAATAATAACTCAAACAATAAGGTAATACTTGGACATCACACAGGTATACATTAGTTTTATTATTATTATTATTATTATTATTAAAAACTCATCTAACCTAACCAAACCTACCTACACTAACCGAACCGACCCTACCCTACACTAACCGTACCTTCCCTATCCTACTCTACCTAACCTTACCCTACCCTTCCTTTCCCTTCCCTACCCTACCCAACCCTACCTTACCCTTCCTTTCCTTTCCCTATTCCCTACCCTACCCTACCCTTCTCTATACTACCCTACCCTACCCTACTCATCCTTTCCCTTTTCCACCCTACCCTACCCAACCCTACCTTACCCTTCCTTCCCTTTCCCTATTCCCTACCCTACCCTACCCTACCCTTCTCTATCCTACCCTACCCTACCCTATCCTACCTTACCCTTCCCTTCTCTCTTACCCTACCCTACCCTACGTTTCCTTTCCCTTCTCTACCGTACCCTACCCTTCCCTTCCCTTCTCTATCCTACCCTACCCTACCTTACCTTACCCTACCTCACCTTACCCTACCCTACCCTACCCTACCCTACCCTACATACTCCTGGAAAAGAAATAATGCCAAGAAAATACAGCTCGATTATTTGCATCCCGTGTTATCTTATCCTGCCTCTCTCTCTCTCTCTCTCTCTCTCTCTCTCTCTCTCTCTCTCTCTCTCTCTCTCTCTCTCTCCAGCAAGTTCACGGTGTCCACATATCAATGGGATTACTACTTCCGGGTGAGAGGAGTGTCCAGTAGGGGGGCCGTGAGAAAATGTGGTGGTGGTGGTGGTGGTGGTGGTGGTGGTGGTGGTGGTGGTGGTGATGATGATGATGATGATGATGATGATGATGATGATGATGATGATGATGATGATTACAGCACTTCACTACTAACGTTCGCACACACGCACAGAAGAGATAGATAGATATAGATAAGCAGATATAAATAGATACCAATGCAAAGATAGATAGACAGAGGCAGGAAGATAGATAGACAAAAGATAGACAGATAAATAGATAGATAAATAGATAGACATGTACGATATAAAACAGGAGAGAATTTTTATCTCCCTAAATGACCTTTCTCAAAAAACACTCGGAGTTGAGAGAGAGAGAGAGAGAGAGAGAGAGAGAGAATAGGTCTTAAGGTGTGAGTCTCCCACGGTCAAGGAAGATGAAGGAAAGATGAGAGAAGAAGAATTGGGATTTTACGAAGAAAAATAATCTTTGTAACAAGGAAGAGAGATAAGAAAGAAGGGCAAGTTTCGTCTTGCTTCTCTCAGGGTGAAGGAGGGAGAAGGTGGAGGTGAGGGTGAAGGAAAGATGGAGTAAAGATGGAGAAAGAGATGGAGAGGGAGGAAAGAAAGGAAGGTGAAAAGATGAGAAAGGGGATGAGAGGCTTGAGAGTCTTGGCGCCTCTCATAGTCAAGAGGAATGTGAAGATGATGAAGGAAGAGGAGGAGGAGGAGGAGGAGGGACGAAGGGAGCGTAAGGAGTTCCCAGCAGCATCTCCTCTTCGGTAATTTCAACGCCGGAATAGGAAGTGATCTCAGGGGTCGTAATGGATGGTCGTAGCGGGATCGTAGTAGGCGACGCGAGGAAATAGTTATGTGGGAATTCGTACGGGATTCCGGTCTCAGCCTCTGGTTCCTTTTTCCACAGTTAATTTTACTGCTGAGCGAGAGAGAGAGAGAGAGAGAGAGAGAGAGAATGAAAGTGTACAGCAGCGGAATTCCTCTCAGGGGTGACTATAGGAAAGTGAGCGAAGTCTACTGGAGCTGACCAAAACTTTAAGGTACACTGGTCTTTGGATACGCCTCTCTAGTCTTCCTGTTGTTGTTGTTCCGGATCATTTCGTCTCGTTTCACTTTGCTTCGTTCACTGATTCATTAGTATTTATTCGTGTTTTGTATGTGTGTTTTTTTTTCCGTTTCTCTTGCGTGTTTTTCTCTCTTCCTTTCACTTGTTTTTTTTTTATTATTGTTCTTTCGTTTTGGTTCGTGTTTCCTGGTTCCCCTTGAGAGAGAGAGAGAGAGAGAGAGAGAGAGAGAGAGAGAGAGAGAGAGAGAGAGAATAACCTCTTACAGATACTTCTCAACCCCCCCACTCCTCCTTCTCCTCCTCTTCCTCTTCTTATTCTTCTTCTTCATCCTCCTTCTTCTTCTTCGTCTTCTTCTTCCTCCTCCTCCTCCTCCTCCTCTTCTTCTTCTTCTTCTTTTCTTCTTCTTCTTCTTCTTCTTCTTCTTCTTCTTCTTCTTCTCCTCCTCCTCCTCCTCCTCCTCCTCCTCCTCCTCCTCTTCATCCTCCTTCTCCTCCTTCAAGGCCAACTCAACGCCCCCGAGGTAATTACAACAAAAACTGATAGTAATTAAGATTCAATAGTAGTAATTAAGAGGAGCAAGAAGGTATAAGGTAACATGTTTTTGCACCACTCTGTATGCATCATCCACTATCCTCTCCCTTAGTCATTTTGTGGATCACTGTTTGACTTGTATTTCTCTCTTTCGTCTCGTCTCGTCTCCTCTCTCTCTCTCTCTCTCTCTCTCTCTCTCTCTCTCTCACACACATCACTATCATCATTTACCCTTTCCCTGTAATTTCTCTCTCCCTCTCTCTCTCTCACACACACACACACACACACACACACACACACACATGCATCACTAACATCATTTATCCCTGCCCTGTAATCTCTCTCTCTCTCTCTCTCTCTCTCTCTCTCTCTCTCTCTCTCTCTCTGTGTGTGTGTGTGTGTGTGTGTGTGTGTGTGTGTGTGTTTTACAAGTCCTTCTATATTTCTCCTTCATACTAACCCAACAACTAAAACGAAGAAACACGCAAGAAAGGAAGATAAAACACCTTTCACAAGTTTCTCTACACACACAGGATCGGAAATAGAGTGAGTCCAACACTTTCCCCCTAAGCCACCGTGAACCCTAGCACCCCTCCCTTTGCGATTTATTTTGGGGTATGGCTGGTTAGTGTCCTCCTGCCGAGTATGGTGATATTGGATTTATGTAACACGGAGGACAGTATGGTTTATGCAAAATGAGTCGCTTAAGAAAAGATGTTAGGGGCTTCCTTAATTAACGAATTATTTTGAATAGTATATCTTTGAAATTTCCCTAACGATATATTCCGAAAAGTATACCTTAAAATTTTCCCCCACCGATTTATTCCGAAACGTATATCTTAACAATTTTCCCCCGGCGATTTATTCCGAAAAGTATACCTTAAAGATTTTCCCCCAGCGATTTATTCTGAAAAGTATACCTTAAAGATTTTCCCCCAACGATTTATTCGGAAAAGTATACCTTAATTGTTTCCCCCCAGCGATTTATTCCGAAAAGTATACCTTAAAGATTTCCCCCGCTGATTTATTCTGAAAAGTATACCTTAAAGATTATCCACCAGCAATTTATTCTGAAAAGTATACCTTAAAGGATTTTCCCCCACCGATTTATTCCGAAAAATATACCTTAAAGATTTTCCCCCACCGATTTATTCTGAAAAGTATACCTTAAAGATTATCCACCAGCAATTTATTCCGAAAAGTATACCTTAAAGGATTTTCCCCCACCGATTTATTCTGAAAAGTATACCTTAAAGATTTTCCCCCACCGATTTATTCTGAAAAGTATACCTTAAAGATTTTCCCCAAGCGATTTACTCTGCCTAGTATACCATAGAGTTTTTTTTTATATGACTCTCGCAGGCTGAGGACAATCCTTAACATCAACTCTTTACCGGTTTATTCCTCCAGTTTAATATGAAAAAAATGGGGAATCTGCAAAAAGAAATTCAAAGATAAAATTAAAAGACATACTCAAGATGCGTTTATTTTGAGACGCCTGGAGACACGACGTTTAAAAGACTGGAGGTCATAGGCAGAGGGAAATACAAAGGAGGACAGTTCCAGAGTTGACCAGGTATGTATTATGGGAAATTAAGAGTATAGGTTAAGTTTTGCACCAAGGGGCTGAAGGGAAGGTGTGAGTCTGCAAAAAATAAATAAATAAATAAACTTTGTGACAGTCGTAGAAATGAGAAGGAAAACTAGGCGTGGAAATGAGAAGGGAAATTAAGCGTGAAAATGAAAAGGAAAAATGGGAAGCGTGGAAATGAAGAGGAAAAATTGAGAAGCGTGGAAATGAGAAGGAAAATTGGAAAGCGTGGAAATGATAGAAGGAAAATTAAGCGTGGAAATGAAAAGGAAAAATAAGAAGCGTGGAAATGAGAGAAGGAAAACTAGGCGTGGAAATGAGAAGGAAAAATAAGCGTGGAAATGAGAAGGAAAAATAATAAGAAGCGTGGAAATGAAAAGGAAAATTAATAAGAGGCGTGGAAATAAGAAGGAAAAATAGAGAGCGTGGAAATGAGAAGGAAAATTGGGAAGCGTGGAAATGAGAAGGAAAATTAAGCGTGGAAATGAGAAGGAAAATTAAGCGTGGAAATGAGAAGGAAAATTAAGCGTGGAAATGAGAAGGAAAATTAAGCGTGGAAATGAGAAGGAAAATTAAGCGTGGAAATGAGAAGGAAAAATAATAATAACCGTGGAAATGACAAGGAAAAATAATAATAAGCGTAGAAATGACAAGGAAAAATAATAATAAGCGTGGAAATGACAAGGAAAAATAATAATAAGCGTGGAAATGACAAGGAAAATTAAACGTGGAAATGAGATGGAAAATTAAGCGTGGAAATGAGAAGGAAAATTAAGCGTGGAAATGAGAAGGAAAATTAAGCGTGGAAATGAGAAGGAAAATTAAGCGTGGAAATGAGAAGGAAAATTGGGAAGCGTGGAAATGAGAAGGAAAATTAAGCGTGGAAATGAGAAGGAAAACTAGGAAGCGTGGAAATGAGAAGGAAAATTAGGAAGCGTGGAAATGAGAAGGAAAACTAGGAAGCGTGGAAATGAGAAGGAAAAATGGAAAGCGTGGAAATGATAAAGGAAAATTAAGCGTGGAAATGAGAAGGAAAATTAAGCGTGGAAATGAGAAGGAAACAAAGCGAGGAAATTAGAAAGAAAGGAAAATTAGGAAAGAACGAACAAAAAACAAAAAAAAATGTAGGTATGATGGAAAAGACGATTGGGAAATGAAAAAAAAAATGAATAGCCTATCTGACCCATGATTTCTTATGGCACACACACACACACACACACACACACACACACACACACACACACAGGAAAAGGCGTGTATTTAGCGTTGGTCTGTGTATTCAGAAATAGAGACTTGGAAGAAGAAAAGGTGTCTGATTCACTGATGATCATTTTCAGAGCCAAAAATGAGAGAAAAGAGAGTTTGAAAAAATATGACACAAAATAAATACGAGAGAGAGAGAGAGAGAGAGAGAGAGAGAGAGAGCTCTATGATATTAAGAAAACAGTGGGACGAGAGAAAAAAGCTCTATAATATAAAGAAATAGTAGGACGACCCAGAAAAAGATGTTTATAATTATAGTTACAATTTTCACTCGACCAGGTGTACAAAAATTATATGCTAGAGAAAGAAAAGTAAATTATATTATTATTATTATTTTTTTTTAGATTTGCTCCCCTGTGTTTAAATAATCAGCATAATATTTTCAGATGCTTGAGACTAAAAAATGTGTGTGTGTGTGTGTGTGTGTGTGTGTGTGTGTGTGTGTGTGTGTGTGTGTGTTGAAATAATGTATTCATGGATATTCAAGGACTGTGTGTGTGTGTGTGTGTGTGTGTGTGTGTGTGTGTGTGTGTGTGTGTGTGTGTTTCCAGAAGCAGACAGTGAACGAAGAAAAATGAAAAGAACAACAAGTGTATGTAATTCTCTCTCTCTCTCTCTCTCTCTCTCTCTCTCTCTCTGTCTCTCTCTCTCTCTCTCTCTCTCTCTCAACACCCTGACACGATTTTTTCAGAGTTTTACCTGGAGCGTTGAAGGAAAAAAAAAATAACTCGAAAATGATATGTTGGATTGTGATTTCAGATGACCGGGGGCATGAGAGAGAGAGAGAGAGAGAGAGAGAGAGAGAGAGAGAGAGAGAGGGAGGGAGAAATCCGCAACACAGGACTAAATCGCAAGAGAAAAGGCGTCACGGGATAAACGCACCAATAAGGGGTCTTTCTCGGCGTCGCTTCCGCTAAATGATGCCGCTAACTCCGTCTCTCTCTCTCTCTCTCGTGACTCATTCCTCGATGCCACGACATTCATATACTCCTTTCACCGTAACTTGGCCCAGATTTTCGTCTTTTTGCACTGTATTTCACGTAACTCAGTGGCAGACGATACCTCACCATTTTCACAGCACTTCTTTGTGACTAGCATCATATTCAAGTGTTCATCTTAGCACTTCGTGACTAGCATCACATTCCAGTGTTCATCTTAGCACCTCTTCGTGACTAGCATCATATTCTAGTGTTCAGATTAGCACCTCTTCGTGACTAGCATCATATTCTAGTGTTCAGATTAGCACTTCTTCGTGACTAGCATCATATTCTAGTGTTCAGATTAGCACTTCTTCGTGACTAGCATCTTATTCTAGTGTTCAGATTAGCACTTCTTCGTGACTAGCATCATATTCCAGTGTTCATTTTAGTACTTCCTCGTGACTAGCATCATATTCTAGTGTTCAGATTAGCACTTCTTCGTGACTAGCATCTTATTCTAGTGTTCATCTTAGCACTTGTTCGTGACTAGCATCATATTCCAGCGTTCATTTTAGTAGTACTTCGTGACTAGCATCATATTCTAGTGTTCAGATTAGCACTTTGTGACTAGCATCATATTCTAGTGTTCAGATTAGCACTTTGTGACTAGCATCATATTCCAGTGTTCATCTTAGCACCTCTTCGTGACTAGCATCATATTCTAGTGTTCATCTTAGCACTTCTTCGTGACTAGCATCATATTCTCTTACTCATATTAGCACTTCTTCGTGACCAGCATCATATCCTAGTGTTCATCTTAGCACTTCTTCATAACTAGCATCCTATTCTATTACTCATATTAGCACTTCTTCCTGACTAGCATCATAGTGTTCACCTTAGCACTTCTTCGTGACTAGCATCATAGTGTTCACCTTAGCACTTCTTCGTGACTGGCATCATTGTGTTCACCTTAGCACGTCTTCGTGACTAGCATCCTATTTCTGGTGTCCAAATCTCTTATAACAACTCAGCTTTCAAGATGGAGAGAGAGAAATTTTTGGTTAAGATGGAGTGAAAATTAAAGTTTTTTTTTTTGGGGGGGGTATTTATAAAGAAGTTACCCCTTCAGCCTGAGGACTTAGTTTGTATATTTATTTTTTATTTATTTATTTATTTATTTATTTATTTATTCATTTATTTATTTATTTGGGTAACACAAAGAAAATCCCACAGAGAAGGAGTTGATTTGAGCAGAGTATTTTTTTATCTCCTCTCTTCTTCCTTTTCTTCTTCTTCTTCTTCTTCTTCTTCTTCTTCTTCTTCTTCCTCCTCCTCCTCCTCTTCTTGTTCCTTCTCCTCTTCCTCTTCTTGTTCCTCCTCCTCCTCTTCTTGTTCCTCCTCCTCCTCCTCCTCTTCTTGTCACTTCTCCTCCTCCTCCTCCTCTTCTTGTTCCTCCTCCTCCTCCTCCTCTTCTTCCTCCTCCTCCTCCTCCTCCTCCTCCTGTGAAGTACGCTTGTAATTTATTGTGTAATTTGACGGATGTGTTTGTCAATAACGTGTGTGCTAAAAATAACTGAGTGTTTGAGCGTGACTGGAGGCGAAAGTGAGGGAATGAGAGTGCAATTTTTAGAGTGAATGAGAGTGTAATTTTGAGAGTGACCGACAGAGTGACTAACAAAACAATGACTGAGGGAGAACAGAAAAAAGTATATACTGAAAACGAGAGTTGACTAAAAACAAAAAAAAATGAAAAAAAAAAAATGGACTTGGTTGTCATGAGTGTGTGATGAAGGAAAAAATGAGAAATATATTGATGGTAAAACAGCAGTAGTAGTAATAGTAGTAGTAGTAGTAGTAGCAGTAGTAATAGTAGTAGTAGTAGTAGTAGCAGTAGTAGCAGTAATAGTAACTATAGTTCAAGGATATAATAGTCATAGTAGAAATGAACAGTGGACGACAGGAAGGAAATATTTACTGATGAACAGAGAAGGAAAAACGGAAAAGAGGTTCGTGAGAAAAAAGAAGGATGGAAAGAAGGAAAAGTAGGAATGAATGAAAATTAAAATGAGGTGTTAAATCACAGGTAAGAAAAAACAAAAAGGGAAGGAAAAATAAGTGGTAAACGGGAGAGTCGAAATGAAATGAATATCAGTGAGGAATTATAAAAAAAGAGACTAATGGGGAGAGAGAAGGAGAGAGAGACAGAGTAAAGAACGTGAGCGATATAAGAAAAGAACGTATGACACATACTAAGGGGATTTCCCATGACAAAAAGAACGTAGCATGAGTGAGAGTGAAGAAAACAGCACGAGTGAGAGTGCATGGAGAACGTGAGCCAGAGTGAGAGTGAACGTGAGCATGAGTGAGGGTGAGTGAACGTGAGCATATAAGTAGCACAGAGAACGTTTCAGATCGACTGCTAGAGGAGAAAGTGTGTTCGCTGCTCCACCTCATAGCTTGGCAAATCGTCCTCACAGGCTTCAAAGTATAGCCATTATCTTTAGCTTTACCTTCGTCCTTATCATTGCTATCTTCATCATCATCATCGCCTTTCTCTTCCTCCTCCTCGTCAACATCATCATCATATTCTTCTCTTCCTCATCAATATCAACATAACAATATTCTCCTCCTCCCCCTCCTCTTACTCCTCCCTCATCATCATTATCATCATTATCATCGCCTTTCTCTTCCTCCTCATCAACATCATAACAATATTTTTCTCCTCTTCCTCCTACACCTCCTCCTTCATCATCCCCATCACCATCATCACCACCATCACCCTCATCTCTTAATCATATTTCCACATTATACTTTATCACAGTCTATAAGTATGCTACGTATATCTCAGCGTATCGTGAATGCTACCCTTTTGGTATACTAAAGAAATACGAATAAAATATACTGCTCCGTGAGAAAGTGTATTTGAGATGAGTCGTATCAGTGAACTCAAAATACCTGTGTTGATAAGAGGTGTGTGTGTATTTAGGTGTATCATGACTCACACACAGAGGAAGGCTGGTACCAGGTGTAGGTGTAGGTGGGTGTGTCTAGAGTTACACAGGAGAGAGGAATTACAGCCAGGCAATCAAGGTGACAGTGGGGGTCCGCCAGTAAAAGATTATTTATAAACCATTTTTTTTTTCTCACATATATCGGAGTAAAAGATTATGGTGTGTGTGTGTGTGTGTGTGTGTGTGTGTGTGTGTGTGTGTGTGTGTGTGTGTGTGTGTGTGTGTGTGTGTGTGTGTGTGTGTGTGTGTGCAGGAAAAACACGCACAGCTCCTATTTAATCCAGTTTACACGAATGGCACTGACAAATTACCTCCATTTTTCCTTTCTTTTTTCAGTTTTTTCCCCCACCATCGCCCACCCCGCCACACCTCACCCCAGTCTCAGCGGATAAACACATGAATTTTCTTTATTAGCTTTACGTGGTGCTGCGAAAATAGAAGTAAATACATAAATAAATAAATAAAAAAGTTTGCCCTCCCTGGACATATTGTTACTGAGCCTCCGTTTTCTTTTAAGCTCTGTTGTCGGATTCTCTCTCTCTCTCTCTCTCTCTCTCTCTCTCTGCATAGAAAAAAAATAATTATAATGACGTCATCGTACTGAAAAATAATTTAAGATTTTTTTTTACATATATAGGAAGAACCTGCAAAACTTAGAGAGAGAGAGAGAGAGAGAGAGAGAGAGAGAGAGAGAGAGAGAGAGAGATCCATTCACATCTTAGAAACCTAAACACACTGCAAGACAGGAGGTCATAGGCAGTGGGAAAGACTGATGAAGACAGTTCCAGAGTTGACCAAGTACATAAGAAAAAGGCAGTACCAATGAATTTTTCCATAAACTAAAAATTAAAATAAGTGAAAATTTTTAAGTGAAAGTAAACAGAACTCAAAAGTGGAAACAGAAATTCAAAATCAGAAAAATGACTGAAAAACGAAAAAAAAATATGGATGAGAAATATATGACTAAAACAAAATACAAAAAAATCTATAAAAAAAAAGGTCAACTACAGCCAGACTCAAAAAAAAAAAATCCACTACTACAGCCAGACTAAAAAAAAAAAAGGAAAAAACTACTACAGCCAGACTCAAAAAAAAAAAGGAAAAAACTACTACAGCTAGACTCAAAAAAAGTAAAAAATCCAATGCTACAGCCAGACTCAAAAAAAAAAAAAAAAAAAACTACTACAGCCAGACTCAATAATTTCCACTACTACAGCCAGACTCAAAAAAAAAAAAAAAACTACAGCCGGACTCAAAACACTCAGACCTTGAAAATGATTAGGCATGACAATAATCGGTGTCTCTCTTCATTGTGGGATTAATGATGGTTTTGGTGGGTCGATTGTGAGTGCTTTTTGTGCCACTCTGCTTTGTGTGTGTGTGTGTGTGTGTGTGTGTGTGTGTGTGTGTGTGTGTGTGTGTGTGTGTGTGTGTGTGTGTGTCTGTCTGTCTGTCTGTCTGCCTGTCTGTGTCTGTGTGTGTGTCTGTGTGTGTGTGGGGGGGTGTCTGTGTGTGTGTGTGTGTGTGTGTGTGTGTGTGTGTGTGTGTGTGTGTGTGTGTGTGTGTGTGTGTGTGTGTGTGTGTGATTATGCACTTTATGGATATCTGTATTCTATTCATGCACATACCTCACTGCATTTGTGTGTGTGTGTGTGTGTGTGTGTGTGTGTGTGTGTGTGTGTGTGTGTGTGTGTGTGTGTGTGTGTGTGATTATGCTCTTTTTGGATATCTGTGTTTTATTCATGCACATACCTCACTGCATTTGTGTGTGTGTGTGTGTGTGTGTGTGTGTGTGTGTGTGTGTGTGTGTGTGTGTGTGTGTGTTATATTTCGTGTATGTCTAATTCATGCATTATACATCTCACTGCATTTGTGTGTGTGTGTGTGTGTGTGTGTGTGTGTGTGTGTGTGTGTGTGTGTGTGTGTGTGTGTGAACGGAAGCACTGATGGGCGTGTAAGTGAGGTGTGCCACGCTGCGGGTATTAGGAGGGTGGAGGTAGGGGTAACTCAGGCATTACCAAATACCTTGTTACTTTGTCACTTTATATCTATCTTTATCTATCTACCTGTGTATCTATCTATCGCTATAATCTAAATCCATATACTCATCAATCACACCATATCAGCCTGTTAACCTATGTCTATCCGTCTATCTATCTATCTGTCTACCTATCTATCCAGCTGTCTCTATGTATCCATATCTATCTATCTATCTATTTATATCACCAGCTCACACACCCCTCTCTTATATACCTCTCCACTCCATCCCTCCATCTCATCCTTGGCCTCCCCCTCCCTCAGTACGTATCTCCAATATCTGATGTCCCTATTCAGTAACGACCTCTTCCACTACAACCTTATTATGGTATTTATTGTCCCTACTCATTAACGTAGCTGGGGGTAATTTTTCACTTCTTAAATGCCATCTCTTACGGAATTAGTGTCTGGCTATAGATAAAATAGATAGATAGATAGATAGACAGAGATTAATTGTCAAAACTGAACAGCCTAGCCCCGGGTCCCTACGCTCCTGGTGGGAAAATAATAATTGAATAATATCCGTGGTATTCGAAATTCATCAAAATTTTCATTGTTACCTGAGAAATAATTAACCTTTTTTTAATCAAGGTCAAAGGTCAAGGTCAGTTTTTCTCAATACTGGATGTGAGTATTTGGGTGGTATTCATCCTGGGGTATACATGCATACGTACATACATACATACATACATATACACACATACATAAATACATACACATACATATACATTCATACCTACACACATTCATTCACACATGCATACACATACAAATACATACATAAACATACATACATACATACATAAGCCTCCATAAATGCCAGTACTTTGTTACCTATCTGTCTGTCTCTCTGTCTGTCTGTCTATCTGTCAATCTATTTTTAAAACCTAGATAAAATTTGCTCATCTACTTATCATTATTATTATTATTATTATTATTACAGTAGTAGTAGTAGTAGTAGTAGTAGTAGTAGTAGTAGCAGCAGTAGCAGTAGTAGTAGTAACCCCACTAATTACAGGTAAATATTTGAACAGGTGACACACGATCTTCTCTTACCTTACTACCAAAAAAAAAAAAAATGAAAAAAATATAAAGAAAAAGTATATTAACTACAAAATAACAAATAAAAATGTGGGAAAAGTTATGGTATACTTCGGTAAATTTTCGAGAGGTCTTAATACGGGGCCAAAATTTCGAATGCTAGTCACGAAGAAGTGCTACGGAAAGAACGCAGTGCTAAAATATTACGGTTTGGTATCTTTATTCAGGCACTGAGCTCCGTGAAATCAACGAGAGAGAGAGAGAGAGAGACAGAGAGAGAGAGAGAGAGAGACAGACAGACAGACAGACAGACAGACAGAGAGAAATCTGGACAAAGTTAGGATGAAAAGAGTACAGTCTGGCAAAACTCCATACGTTTTTTTAATACAATTTCGAGATGCAGACGAATTTTTTATCTCAGGTGTACGGCAGGTAAGCAAAAAAAAATCTTGCAATATTGTTCCCTTGAGAAATGCACAGTCAGACGTCCGGTGTAATTCCTCTTTATTTTATTATTTTATTTTATTTATCCTCCTTCCTACGTGTCTACCTCTTTATCTATCTATCTATCTATATATATATATATCTATCTATTTACTTATTTATATTTGTTTTTGGAATACATGAATTTCGTGTTTTTTTTAATTCATCTATGAACGTTACTTTCCTTAACTTTTTTCTAAGCTGGATAAAAGGGTGTACTGTGTGTGTGTGTGTGTGTGTGTGTGTGTGTGTGTGTGTGTGTGTGTGTGTGTGTGTGTGTGTGTGTGTGTGTGTGTGTTTGCGTTCACACCCACTCTGCTCTTATGTTATGACGGATGGAGGGTGGTTCTGTGTGTGTGTGTGTGTGTGTGTGTGTGTGTGTGTGTGTGTTTGCGTTCACACCCACTCTGCTCTTATGTTATGACGGATGGAGGGTGGTTCTGTGTGTGTGTGTGTGTGTGTGTGTGTGTGTACAATGCTTGCCTGTGTCTATGTGGCCTTGCTCGCGTGTTAGTGTGTGAATGATTGCTTTTGTGTGTGTGTGTGTGTGTGTGTGTGTGTGTGTGTGTGTGTGTGTGTGTGTGTGTGTGTGTGTGTGTGTGTGTGTGTGTGTGTGTGTGAATGGCTGCCGACGCCCGTGGTTTTGCGTTTCGGGGACAACACCACATCACAAATTTTGAAAACCGGAAGACGTGTCAAAGGAAGCATTATATTTTCGTCCCTAATCCATGTCAAAAAAAAAATCGAAAAAAAAAAAAAAAAAAGCCTCATTGAAAAAATAAGATGGTATGAAAATTTTTGCGTAACTAAGAAGAAAATTCGTGACCTGTTTCTCTCTTACGCAAAAGCTGGAAGACAATTTGTATTTCTATATTTAGATTCGTGTCTTTATAATGGATACGCAACACGAGGGAGACGGCTGTACTTTTGTCTCTGGCTGTATTTCGGGATGGATTTATTTTCCAAGGTCTACCGGGTGTGTCAAAAGTGGTGTTTAAAATCGACAGGTGGGATTTTGAATTTGAGAGCGAGGTGTCAAAAGTTTGATTACCGCCAGAAATTTTCCCATAATCAATTGTCCTTGAGGAGAGAGAGAGAGAGAGAGAGAGAGAGAGAGAGAGAGAGAGAGAGAGAGAGAGGCAAAAGTATCTGTCTGCTAAATTAAATGTGAGAAATTATGTGTCCAGATGAAAAGACAGAAAGTGAGTGACAGAATGGAAGAGGAGGAGGTTGGAGGAGACGGGGAGGAGGAGGAAGGAGGAGGAAGATAAGGAGGAGGAAGGAGGAGGAGGAGGAGGAAGATAAGGAGGAGGAGGAAGGAGGAGGAGGAAGAGGAAGAGGAAGATGATGAGGAGGAGGAGGAAGAGGAAGATGAAGATGATGATGAGGAGGAGGAAGAAATCAGCATAGAAGTGGAGCGAATATGGTGACATCAAGTTCAAAAAATCAAACTTTCCTGAATCAAACTGGATCGAACCCGCATCCACACAACCCTCGACCACCACTCTACCCACTCGGCCACCACACCCTCGACGGTGGTGATGCATTAGTTTTATTTTCATTTATTGTTTTTTTTTTCCCTTTAGACTGCCATTATGTATCAAAATCTCACGAAATCTTAAATCTATTGTTGTCCCCCCTTCAAACCCTACCCTCCGGCGTACAGTTAGGCGCAAAAATTTCTTCGTTTCTTCCACAGTGACGATAGGAAGTGTGACCTGAATTATTTTTACGTCAACAGGAGGAAGCAAAAACAAAAAAAAAGTATGAGGCGGAGGCTACTCTCTATTTTGGGGGGAGAAATGGTGGAAGGTAGGATGCAGTGCTAGAATATAATTGCTTACTAACTTTTGCTTATTGCTGTACCTACCCCACCTTCTTCCTTTCTTTCTCTCTCCCGTTTCCTGCCCCCCCCCTCCTACAGCCCCCCTTCCCCTTCCCCTCTACGGTCCCCCCCGCCCCCCAGGCTTCAGAACGCCCCCCGGAAACTTATTAGTGACGCGCCCACAAGCAAGGCCCCCAGAAAGCACGTTTGGTATGTTGTCGTGGGTGGCAATTGTGTTCTTGCGTAGGTGAAACATGGATCGGTGGGGTGTTTCCTGTCGGCGGGTCTCTTTTGTCACCCAATGTATTTTTGTGGTTCTTTCCGAGTGTAGATGAAACATGGGCCGGTTGTGTGGGGGTGTTTCTTGCTGACGGGTTCGTTTGGTCTCTCTCTCTCTCTCTCTCTCTCTCTCTCTCTCTCTCTCTCTCTCTCTCTCTCTCATGATACGTCTATTATTGATTTTATTTGTTCTTCGTGGCTTTTTTTTTTCTTAACCTTCGAGATTAATCTATTTTTTACCTGTCTGCCATTGTGTGTGTGTGTGTGTGTGTGTGTGTGTGTGTGTGTGTGTGTGTGTGTGTGTGTGTGAGTGAGTGAGTGAGTGAGTGAGTGAGTGAGTGAGTGAGTGAGAGTGTGTGTGTGTGCGTGTGTGTGTGTGTGTGTGTGTGTGTGTGTGTGTGTGTGTGTGTGTGTGTGTGTGTGTGTGTGTGTGTGTGTGTGTGTGTGTGTGTGTGTGTGTGTGTGTGTGTGTGTGTGTGTGTGCTTTCTTTACTGCTTCCATTTCTGTGTGTGTGTGTGTGTGTGTGTGTGTGTGTGTGTGTTTATTACCCTTGTGGTGTAAGTGGGCCAGACGCCTCGCCGTGATGTGGTCAGATCGGAGAAAGAAAATAAGGAATGGGGGGGGGTTGTCTAATACGAGAGGGGGGAGGGAAGAAAATTGTCTATACTCCGTTCACTTTAACTTGGCGTAAAATTGCTCTCTCTCCATCTTGAATACTGAGCTATGGCAAGATATTAACACTGGAATATGGTGCTAGTCACGAAGAAGTGCTATGGAAAGGATGCAGATGGTATTGTCTTAGTTTGCCACTGAGTTGAGAGATAAGCTTGCAAAAGGACGAAAATCTGGGGTATATTAGAGAGAGAGAGAGAGAGAGAGAGAGAGAGAGAGAGAGAGAGAGAGAGAGAGTGAGAAAGAGGGGGGACACAGGTAAAGCCAATGACCAATTAACCTTTGAGAGAGAGAGAGAGAGAGAGAGAGAGAGAGGACACAGGTAAGCCAATTAACCTTTAAGTGAGGTACCTTCGCTTACCTGTCTCATCTAAGTAATAAAGTTAATTGTCAGGAAAGGTTAGTGGTCACGCAAATAGGACCCATTAAATTATAGACAGGTTAATTAAGACTTTCACTACCTTGTCTTTGTTCATTCTTGCTACTTGATGATGATGATGATGATGATGATGAAGAGGAGGGGGAGGGGGAGGAGGATGTGATGATGATGATGATGATGATGATGATGGTGATGATGATGATGATGATGATGATGATGATGATGGTGATGATGATGATGATGATGATGATGATGAAGACGAGGAGGAGGAGGAGGGGGAGGAGGATGTGGTGATGATGATGATGAAGAGGAGGAGGAGGAGGAGGAGGGGGAGGGGGAGGGGGAGGAGGATGTGATGATGATGATGATGATGAAGAGGAGGAGGAGGGGGAGGAGGATGTGATGATGATGATGATGACGATGATGATGATGATGGCGGTGGTGGTGGTTGTGGTGATACTGACGAAGACGATGACTGAAGATAATAATAATAATAATAATAATAATAATGATGACGAACTTCTTTATACACTCATGGTCTATTCAAATCCGCAAAAGTATTTATAAATTGCTTGAATGAAATGTCATGGGAGAAAGTTTGAGATATTTTGGTTTTTCTGTGTCACTTAGCTCTGTGTGTGTGTGTGTGTGTGTGTGTGTGTGTGTGTGTGTGTGTGTGTGTGTGTGTGTGTGTGTGTGTGTGTGTGTGTGACGAGAGAGAGGTAGAATAACTTCATGGTTGGATTTGGTCTGCGAATTTATGTTTGGAATGTGATAAATCTCTCTCTCTCTCTCACACACACACACACACACACACACACACACACACACACACACACACCGCTAAAAGGAGGTAAACAGGCTCCGTCGAAATATCAGTCAACGGAACTTCCTTATCTATCTGTCTATCTACCTATCTATCTATCTATCGCTTATCACGTCAAAAAAAAAAAAAGAAGATCCTTTTCTTTTGCAAGTTAAAATATAGTATTAATTTTTTTTTATTCTCACCCCCAAACTCAAAAAAAAAAATCGCCAAAATGAGGTGGTAACTAAAATACCCAAAGGCGTCATTGTCCTGAAGAGGTTAATTTTTCCTATCACCTGTAAGACTATTTTTTGGGAAGGTAAGATCAGAGAGAGAGAGAGAGAGAGAGAGAGAGAGAGAGAGAGAGAGAGTCGATATCTCCTCGTCCTTCACACATCGCGAGACCGCAAGAGTTGAGAGGAGGGGGAGGGGGGGAGGGGAGGGGGGGAGAGAGAAGGAGGAGGGAGGGGGAGGGGGAGGGGGAGAGGAAGGCACCTATGACGGTCTTTGTGTTTAAATACATTCTTGTGTGTTTTTTTAAAAGCTATATTTTCTGTTTACCTGTGAAGTGGAACGGGGAATGGTGTGTGTGTGTGTGTGTGTGTGTGTGTGTGTGTGTGTGTGTGTGTGTGTGTGTGTGTGTGTGTGCACATCTGTCCCTATGTCAACACTAGTCACCCCTACTTCACACAGGACCTCACCCCCACACCCCACACCCCACACCCCCACACCCCACACCCCTCACCCCCTCCCCACTCTCTCTCAAGGTGGAGTTGGAGAGGGACGCCTTCATGTGGTGGCACTGATATTTTGGGGCAGCTCTACTTTCCATTTATATAAACGTCCCTCAACTCCCTCCCTATCCTCCGAAAGGCAGATGGTGGACTGCAGAAGAAGGAAGGTTTAAGGATCAGCCTGCCTGATTCACTTTTCATATGAACCTGGGGCTGCTACTACTACTACTACTACTACTACTACTACTACCCTCCCACCGTCTTCCCTTCGTCATTACTAGTGTTGCAATCCACCTCTTCAATCACACCACCGACTGGAGTGTTTAGCTGTGGGAGGTGGTGGTGTGATCATGTGGTGTGGTCGATGTGGTGTTGCAATGATGGTGTGGTGTAGCAGAGGTGATGTTGGTGGTGGTGTCAGAGAGATGGTGGTTTGGTGGTGTGGTGTGGTGGCGTTTTGGTCGTGATGTGGTGTTTGTGGTAGTTTTGGTGGTGTGGTGTGGTGGTGATGTTTTAGTGGTTGTGGTGGTGGTGGTGGGGGTGGTTGTGGTGATAGTGTGGTGGTGGTGGTGGTTGTGGTGATAGTGTGATGGTGGTGGTGGTGGGTGTGGTGATAGTGAGGTGGTGGTGGTGTTCCGGTGATGGTGTGGTGGTGGTGTTACGGTGATGGTGATAGTGTGGTGTTAGAGGTGGTATTTTGATGATGATGGTGTGGTGAAGGAGATGGTGTTTTGTGGCCTACTGAGGTCACACACACACACACACACACACACACACACACACACACACACATTCAGATTTTTTAGGAACAAATAATCTAGTAATTCTCTTTAGTAACATTACATAAAAAAAAAAATAAATCTCATCTCTTCCTTATCAACAAAATCCGTATCATCATCCATCCACCTACTTATCTGGCTATCACTTAGGTATGAATTCCAAAATAACATTTTTTGGCAGGTCATTCAGTGCAGAGTCATCTAAAAATAGCGCTACATCGAGTGAATGGATGACCGACCCCCCCTACCGTAAAAAATAATATGCTGCACAAAAACTTTCGAGGAATTTCACCCTCAGGTATGATAGTTTTGCCTGAGGTGGACCTTGGAGAGAGAGAGAGAGAGAGAGAGAGAGAGAGTGTGTGTGTGTGTGTGTGTGTGTGTGTGTGTCAGGATCACTTGATGGTCGTGATGGTCTTTTACCCTCCCGGAAGGGAGCTGAGAGCTCATATAGTCCGATCTAAGGGCAAGGCTGTGACCTTCACACACGCACACACCCGTCCCCTTGCTCCAGGGGGACAGTAACCACCCACTTCGTCAGTGAAACTTTTCGCAACCTGAGCGAGGCGCGAACTCCCGTCCACCAGTTGGCAAGCGGGAACGTTACCACTGCACCAGCGAGCGGTGCAGTGTGTGTGTGTGTGTGTGTGTGTGTGTGTGTGTGTGTGTGTGTGTGTGTGTGTGTGTGTGTGTGTGTGTGTGTGTGTGTGTGTGCGTGCGTGCGTGCGTGCGTGTGCGTGCGTGCGTGCGTGCGCGCGTTTGACTGTACACTTAAATCCAGCAGTTTTTATTCACTTTATTAAGTTACATTTACTTTTTGAATTTCACTTTTCTGAACGTGTTTTTACCTATGGACAGACTCTGGATTCTTGTACCTCCTATAGTCTGTTTATCTTCATCTGCCACGGACTTCTAGCAGCTAAATTGATGGCCAGGTGTAGACTGGAGTATAAATTGGGCTAGTAACCAAGGAGACTCATACCTCTTGAGTCTCATCAAAGGTACCCCGACTTAAAACTGAGGCTGTGAGAGTGGCCCGTTTTTCTCAGATAAAATTAAACATTTCACTAACGATCGAACTGTTTAATGATGCTTAACGAGTCCTTCTAGCCTCGTTAACCGTGACTACCATTGAAGAACCAGTACCGTGAATATTGGCCACCTCACCGTTGACCCAATTAGGATGGTAATGGGTCGTTCAAGGTCATTAGGCTAACCTTCAATTACCCACCTGTCCTTCAAGTGCACACAGTAATTCAGAGATACAGATGTGTACACAGTAAGTCAGGGATACATATGTGCACATGGTATTTACGTCAAGCAAGATATCGAGTGACAAGCCAAATGATTTCATGTAAGCCAAGAAACCATTTGCAACGCTGGGTGGTAACCATATAACCAGAACATACGTGCTCCCTACGTGTCAGCAAGTGGGTTGGTGGAGGGTTAGTGCCCCTCCCCGTAAAACAAATAACTCAAAGTCAAATGACCACCCCTTACGGGATTATGGCGTCTGGCAATAGATAGATAGATAGATAGAAGATATGGGCGATGATTTTTGCAAACACCTTTCGATAAGTACCGATTGTTTCACTCTCAATGTGTATTCAGAAACATTTTTTTTTATACTTTTTCCGCCATTACATTTTGAAAGTGTTCCCAAGTAACTAGCCAAGCATGGTTGCTAATTTTGTTAACACAGTACAAAGAAGGGAATTTAAAAGATATGTGAAAATAACTATTCACGTTAGTGTAAAAAAAAAAAAAATAAAAAACTTCTGTACTACTGCTGCCCACGTGCCTGATCGAGTGTAAAATATATATACTGTGTGTGTTTTGGTTCTCCTCTTAGACAGCGGGATTTTTAGAAGTCAAATAAAAATGCGTGGTGGAGGGAATAATCGTATATATATTTAAAAAAAAAAAAGAAAAAAAAAGCTAATCACATGAAACAAAACAATCCAAGTTCAAACAGCATGAGGGAGAACAATTTTCCAGGAGTCTATCGCTTCCCTGCCCAGAGTAACCTTGATCGCCAAACAGGACTTGAAGGTTTCTCTCTCCCCTGCGGTTTCACGTCTAAATGCCGCGAATCTACCCACCCTCTGCGCCAAATGGACTCCATATCCGCGCTGTTTCGATCCACTGGTCACAATATAGGCTGGTTCGTATATGCTACTCCACTACGAATTCTCCGGGTGGTTTACGTATCTAAATGCATGTGGTGGCGGTGTGTACCCTGTGTGTGTGTGTGTGTGTGTGTGTGTGTGTGTGTGTGTGTGTGTGTGTGAGAGAGAGAGAGAGAGAGAGAGAGACGCCATGGTCCGGGGGGCGTGTCCAGGACCTTACTGTTCTTAATGAGTCACCTGAATTTTGTGTCTCAGGTGTGGACAGGTGTGGCAAGGTCGATGATGGCCATTGTCTGTGAGGCCTGTTCTCACCTGGTGCTCTCTGGCGGTGATTCTGCCTGGATTATTATTTCTTAAGCCTCAAAATATATCAAGGGAAAAAAATTAATGGAGAAGGGAAAGGCAGAAAAGAGCTAGTTTAAAAATTATAAGGTTACGTGCGACAGAGAGATTGCTGACTTCATGAGGATGGGGTCTATTTAGTGCAATAAAAATTCGTGTGGAGGTAACAGGAGTAAACAGAGGTATACTGTATATCACCCGGCCTTAAAGGACTACAAAGAGAGAGTATACCGAGCGTCACCCAGCTTCAAAGGACTACAGAGAGAGAAGGTATACCAAACGTCACCCAGCCTCAAGAAACTAGAACGACCTACTGATAAAAGAAATAATAATAATAATAATAAATAAAATAGCATATGTGAATTATTACATGTGACTTTCCTCATTGTCCAGTTAAGAAGGACGTCTATTCATCTCAAATAAACGACTCCTGAACTATTTAACCTCTGCCAAAATTGATTATTATTCGCCCTTTTCAGCTCATGGACATCGCGTTTCCATTATGCTGTCAGTAGATGAGTTTATTTAATATTGGGGAGCCGCCTCTTATTGATAATTTATTCCAAGTGCCAGGTATCAAGGAACAAATGTAATTATATGCCTTTTTACCTTCTGCTCTAACTTGGCCTAAAATTGCCATCTCCCCTCCTTGAAGGCTGAGTTGTAACGATGGATCCCCAGCTGAATATGATCCTAGTCAAGAAGAAGTGCTCTGGAAGGGATGCACGGTTGTTGTATTGGCATTTTCTGTCCTATGTGAAATGAGCTGCAAAAGGATGAAAATTTGGGCCAACTGGAGTGAAATGAGAAAATTCAAAGTACACACATATGACTAGCGATGGAACAGAAACGGGAGGAGAAAAAGGAAAATGATGAGAAAAGGTAAAAACAATAAAGACAAGCCGCTATGTAGATAAGACATTGAATTTTTTCCCCTTTGTTTTCCATCTTTTTCTACTTGACTATATGGTGTGTTGAATTAAGCTTTACTATACAATCAGGTCCTGCGTCTATCCCCCCAGCCAGCCCCTTCTCTCTCAACAGCACCTATGAAGATAAACTATAGCCCCAGCCCCTCAAAAAAATAAATAAAAATAATAACAATAATAATAATAATAATAATAATAATAAAACAGCAACTGGGATAAACAAAATTAGTCAAGGGGTTATTCTACATCTACCTCCTCCTGTTAGAAAAATGTTATCTAAAATCACCAGGCCTAGAAAAAAAATGCCCTCATACTGAAAGGGTGACACTCGCGCGGTCGAAAAAGCTAACCTCATTCACGAGCTAAATGTACAGGCAGCGTCAAAAATCCTGTCCCCACCCTTTTTGCTTTTCACGCTACAGACTTTGAGAAACGAAGCAAATTCTCAGTAACCAGATTTGAGGACTTTTTGACCGACTGTACCTATCATCTTGTGTGTCGCGTTGAGAGAGAGAGAGAGAGAGAGAGAGAGAGAGAGAGAGAGAGAGAGAGAATTACGTATACCCTATGTGAATTATGAAAAAACAAGTGATTTTCCTCATTGTCTAGTTCAGAAAGGACCCCTATTCTCTCTCTCTCTCTCTCTCTCTCTCTCTCTCTCTCTCTCTCTCTCTCTCTCTTCATAACCCTTTACCTCTGAAGAGCACTCGCATTGTCTTCATTCATCTAAATTGTCTTACTGTGTTTACTTATACTGTCTCTATTTGTTTTTATTAATTCGTATTGTCTAAGTTTATCGTCTTCCATTAATTCTTCACAGCCTTGAACAAGTATTTTAGTCCCATTTAAAAGAACAATAACAATAATAATAATAATAATAATAATAATAATAATAATAATAATAATAATCGGAGTCAATATTCTTCTCGTCTTTAAAATTAAGTTCGATTTTTTCACGTCCCATTTCGCGTCCCATACTACTTTGGTGAAATATTATCCCATCCCATTAATATTGCTCTTAATTACTGCTATTACTGGATGATTTAATGGTACTTGTAATAGTACCATTTTACCCCCTCAAGGAGTAGGGTGCCGGGGCTAGGTTCCCGTTAATTCAATACGCTTAATGGTAGAGCAGTTTTGACCTACTCGTGATCACACACACACACACACACACACACACACACACACACACACACACACTGGGGTCACAGTCTAATGAGCCCGGGGTTGCAACTACTACTACTACTACTACTACTACTACTACCACTACTACTACTACTATTACTACCACTACTACTATTATTATTATTACTACTACTACTACTGCTACTACAACTACTACTACTACTACTACTACTATTACTACCACTACTACTATTATTATTATTACTACTACTACTACTGCTACTTCAACTACTACTACTACTACTACTACTGCTACTTCAACTACTACTACTACTACTACTGCTACTTCAACTACTACTACTACTACTACTGCCACCACCACTACCATCACCACCACAACCACCACACCACCACCACCACCACTACTACACTTAAAATGGTCTAAGGTGACAATGAAAAAAACATCAACTCAATGCCTATGAAAGAACGAGAAAAAAATCATATCCAACCTTCCTATCCAAAAAACAAAAAAAGAAATCTTAAAAATAATATATATATCGCCTGGAGGTCGTAGGAATCAATTTAAAGGTCCTCGTACTGAGTGGGTATCTCCAAATCACGAAATAAAACGAAGGCGATGAAAAAAATGGGGGCCAGGTGTTTACTCGAGAAGAATGGCCAGTTCATGATGGGGAAATTATGGGGCTACTCCTCTCTCTCTCTCTCTCTCTTTTAGTGAGAGTACAAAATAATGGGGCTTGCTTGCGTGACTCCCTCCCTGACCTGCCTACCTTTCCAGCGCTTGTCTCTCTCTCTCTCTCTCTCTCTCTCTCTCTCTCTCTCTCTCTCACACACACACACACACACACACACACACACACACACACACACACACACACACACACCGTCACCAATACACACACACCCTCACCTGGCCATCACCCTGACTGCTTTCCTTACCTGGCCACCTTTCCAACTCTCATCACACACGCAGGTAAAGGTAAGCAATTAGCGATCAGTCCACCTGTACACGCCACTCTCTCTCTCTCTCTCTCTCTCTCTCTCTCTCTCTCTCTCTCTCTCTCTCTCTCTCTCTCTCTCTCGTTCAGCAGCCAGAAAAATATAATCATTAAAAAAATATCCCATAAAAATAAATTAGTTACCTGCCTGGCTGGCCTTATAACTTTCTCTCATTGTTGAAAATCGTAGTTAATTCTCTCTCTCTCTCTCTCTCTCTCTCTCTCTCTCTCTCTCTCTCTCTCTCTCTCTCTCTCTCTCGTCACTGGACCGAACCTTGACTTAATTAGCTGGAAAAAAAAAAAATGCAACTTTCGAGAGCTGGATTTCGTTAGTAGAGATTTGCTTCTTTTTTTTTCCCCTTAGTACCAGAGATGGATTTAGAGAGAGAGAGAGAGAGAGAGTGTGTGTGTGTGTGTGTGTGTGTGTGTGTGTGTGTGTGTGTAATTATCTAGCAACTGTAGCGTTTTGGTGAGTAGTGTGTGTGTGTGTGTGTGTGTGTGTGTGTGTGTGTGTGTGTGTGTGTGTGTGTGTGTAATTATCTAGCAACTGTAGCGTTTTGGTGAGTACGAATAAAATTTTCCAAAGCGACTTATTTTGAACTATATAAACATACCATACGAGAGAACGTAAAGGTGTAATGAGGAAAATAAATCGTTAAAGAGAAGGCACTACGAAGCGAGAGTGAGAGTGACCATAAATAGAGTGAACTTAGGACTTGGGGTCACGCTTGAGGGTGACTTGAGGTACAGGCTGGAGGGGGAGGGGGAGTAGAGGGGGAGGGGGGAGGGGAGGAACGAGGGGGAAGAAGTACTCAGGTGGGTGGATGGGGAGAGAAGTTGACAGGTGGGTGGATGGGGAGGGAGGTAGACAGGTGGGTGGATGGGGAGGATTACACAGGATTACACAGGAAAAAAAACAGCAACAGACCTTATGGTCCTTTCGAGGCTGCTTGTTAGAGAAAACTATGACTACAAGATCTAACTCTACATGTTGAAGGATAAGGATAGGAAAGCAAGAAGGCTCCCCCCACCACCAAACCCTCCAGGAAAAAGTGAGAAAAACCACCATGCAGCATGGAAAAACTGACATGGAAATTTTATAGGAAACACTGGAATGGAAAAGTCACATTCTATAATACTTTATCTATAAGCTACCCGATAGAGTAACCTGAAAGAGAAAGTAAACTAATAAAATAATAGTTACGGCATGACATTATAAACCAGTTACATTGAGTTAATGGGAAGTCTGTGGACATAACGTGGAAGCTACACACTGCACAGTGTGGATGTTTAGGGGTGGTGCAGCAGCCTTGCCTGGCGCTTTTAAGGTAGGCAGCAGTTAATCAGGCCCTAGCTCCGTTTGCTCCACTGAGACAAGGAACTCTCCCATGTGGGACAAGTACACAAGTTTCATCCTGAAGCAGTGACCCCTGGTACATTAAAAAAATCCCGATGGTGGTCACTTGACTAACAGGGACCCTCAGTGATCCACAGCCCATCACAGGTCGAAAGTAAGAGTAGTGACCGTTAACTCAGGGTTATCTGTGCAGCTCCTAATCTGTGCTTATATTGCTTTCTTTGCGCTGGGGAGACTGAAAAGTATATAGGACGGGTGTCTTAGATAAAAGGGGCCATGCACAGTGCACAGTGTGGATGTGCAATGCACAGAGTGGATGTTTAGGGGTGGTGCGGCAACCTTCCCTGGCGCTTTTTAGGTAGGCAGCAGTCAATCAGGCAATAGCTCCGTTCACTCCACTGAGACAAGGAACTCTCCCATGTGGGACAGTACACAAGTTTCATCCTGAAGCAGTGACCCCTGGTACATTAAAAAAATCCCGATGGTGGTCACTTGACTAACAGGGACCCTCAGTGATCCACAGCCCATCACAGGTCGAAAGTAAGAGTAGTGACCGTTAACTCAGGGTTATCTGTGCAGATCCTAATCTGTGCTTATATTGCTTTGTTTGCACCGAATAAATTGAAAATGTATAATATCGTGACGCAACACTATGTACGGGTACATTGTTTACGGGGTGTCTTGTAGACTAAGGGGGCATGAGAGAGAGAGAGAGAGAGAGAGAGAGAGAGAGTGGGGGGGGAAGGGGGGAGGGAAGAAGCAGAGGGATGACATGATGAAGCAGGATGGGACTGAGGATATAGTGAAGGAGGGGTGTGAATTAGAAGTAGGACTAATACAGGAGGATGGATGAGCAAGTTGTAGGGCAGGGCAGGGCAGGGCAGGGTAGGGTAGGGCAGAGCAGGGCACGGCAGGGCAGGGCAGGGTAGGGTAGGGTAGGGTAGGGTAGGGTAGGGTAGGGTAGGTTTGGTTGGGCTGGGTTAAATTAGTTAAGGTAGAGTAGGCTAATATTAGGTGAGAGTGAGAGAGAGAGAGAGAGAAGAGAAGAGAAGAGAAGAGAAGACAGAAAAGAAAAGAACTGAGGTAAAGTACAGACTAAAACACAAACCAGGTAATCATACAGTAAGTGCAATAGTTCTAATCGATACGAGAAAGGTGAGGGGGAAAGAAATTGCCTGAGTGAGCAGTTGATTCCGTGAGAGTGGACGTGAAATAATAGGGTGTTTTATTGTGGAGCTTATGGTGTTTGAGGAAGCATTATAGAGAGAAAGTCTGAGGCGTAGAATTGCGATAAGTTACGGCTGAGAAAAAGATGAAATTGGAGGGGTAAAAAAAATATATATAGAAAGGTACATGCTATAATCTGTTCACTCCTAACTTGGCCTAAAATTGATGCGTCTCCATCTTAAATGCTGAGCTGTAACAAGAATATGATGCTAGTCACGAAGAAGTGCTATGGATAGGATGTAGAGCTGCAATACTGGATTTTTCTGGCACTGAGCTACGTGAAGTAAACTGCAAAAAGGGCGAAAATCAAGGCCAGGTTAAGGTGAAAGGAGTGAAGTTAAGAGATGATGATGATGATGATGATGATGATAAGGATGATGATGATGATGTTGAGGGTAAAGACGACTATGACGATGATGATGATGATGATGATGATGACGACGATGATGGTGATAATGATAATGATAATGATGATGATGATGATATTTGGGACACCCATTTACAGAAAAAAAATCATCTGGGAGCAACCAAAAAAAAAATCACGTTTCTGAATTGGCCAAAGAAAAAAAAAAAATAATAATAATAATAATGTTCTCAAAATCTAATATGAAGAAAGTAGAAAGCATAAAAACATAATTCGTCAGGAGTGAAATTTGATCATGAAAAAAAAAAAATGATTGACATGTTTAGCACTAGAATGGAAAGTCACTCTGAAAAAAATTATACATATAAGATGACAAAATGTGACTGATTAAGGGAGTGGATTTTTTTGAAGCTTGAGATATTCTTGGTAATAAAATAAATAAATAAATAAATAAATACGAGTATATAAATGAATATTAGATACACAGACACATAAATTGATAGACAAAAAGTTAAGACACACACACACACACACACACACTTTCGTCTCCCTTTTCCACTGTGCTGCGTCTACTTCCACCTCTCTCTCTCTCTCTCTCTCTCTCTCTCACACACACACACACACACACACCTTCATCTGCCTATTCCACTACGCTGCGTCTACTTCTCTCTCTCTCTCTCTCTCTCTCTCTCTCTCTCTCTCTCTCTCTCTCTCAATTCTCACCACGTCAACCCACTTCACCCCAAACATTTTTTTATCTATAGGGTGGTTAGAAGGAAGAGAAGAGGTTTGGTCAAAAAGGTATACCGGTATATAATTAACAGGTGTAAGAGAATATAGTGGTATACTTATAAGGTGTAAGGGTATACCTGTAGGTGTAAATAAATACTTCTGTAGTGTAGGTTTCATTTCTAGTATTATTATTTTTTTTTTTCATATCTTTGTTATACACGGTCGACGAGAGAGAGAGAGAGAGATAGAGAGAGAGGTCCTTCCTGAGTATTACTGTCTAGCACGAGAGAAAATATAGAGCAAAAAAACGTCATCGTACTGAAGTGGCTCTCTAAAATTTAATATACTAAAATAAATTACTTTTTTTTTTTTGGTCATAGTCATCTCCAAAAATTTTTATATGAAATCAATTAGTCATGATTTTTTTTTTATGCATCTTACTCGTCTTTTAAAATTATTATATTCAGTTCTACACGGCTATTTTTTTTTTAACAAGAATTATAGTGATCTAAAAAATCAATTATATCATATTAAACATAGTTATTTCCCTTATTTTTATTTTCCTCTTTCTACGTTAAGCAGTATAATTACCTCAAAAAAATTATTATAAACATATGGTTTTTTCTTTATTTTTATTTTTGTTTTTTTGAGTTACGCATCAGTCACCTAAAATCTGTTATATTCAATTGCATGTTTTTTTTTTTTTCATCTTTTTTCATATCAAAATCACAAGTCATCGCTCAATTTCACCTCGCCAGGTAAGGTGATTAAAGAAAACACAGGGCGACGTGGAGGCGATTTGTTTGTGGCCACACCGTACGGGATTAAGGCGTCTGGCAATAGACAGATAGACACTGAGTTCCCACGGCACATCAGCGACTAATGGAACGCTGAATTATAGAAAACGGAAAGAAAAACGCGAAAAAAACGAAGAAAAAAACACGTTCCCGACAACAAACGAAGCGCGAAATGCAATGCCGGGAGGTGTAAATCCATATATCGCTTTTTTATTATTATTTTTTTTTTACAAATTGGTACTGTAAATTGTGTAAAATTGGTAAACAGATAAATAGGAAGGAAATGAATGATCATGGGTAAATTGGATTTATTTTGTGTGAAAGTTAAACCAGAAAGTTGAAAAAAAATAAAAAATAAAAAAAAAGGTGCTGAGACAGGCACCTCTCTCTCTCTCTCTCTCTCTCTCTCTCTCTCTCTCTCTCTCTCTCTCTCTCTCTCTCTCTCTCTCTCTCTCTCTCTCTCTCTCTCTCTCTCTCTTCTCACACACACACACACACACACACACACACACACACAGAGCTCCCTCACTATCCGTCAAAGGAAGATGGTGGACTGCCCGGTAAAACACACACACACACACACACACACACACACACACACACACACACACACACACAGGTTAATCATAGCCCTCATTGCTTCATTCATATACACTATTGCAGAACCGTCCATACTGAATCATGCTCGGGCTATCTCATTCAGTAATACCTTTTCCACGTAATACCTGCTAATTATTTCCGTTCTGTGGGCAGGTGTGTGGAGGTGAATAATTATCGATTCTCTCTCTCTCTCTCTCTCTCTCTCTCTCTCTCACACACACACACACACACACACACACACACACACACACACACACACACATTTCATTTCCCTCCCTCCCCCCCTCCCGCCCCACTCTTTCCCTCCGAATGAACATGACCACCCGCTTTACCCCCCCTCCTCTCTCTCTCTCTCTCACTCTCTCTCCTCCTCCTCCTCCTCCTCCACCTTTCACCTCTCCCTCTCTTCCCACTCCCTTCTGCTCTCTTCTTTTATTACTCTTTTTCTCTCTTCCTGTCCCCTACCTTCCTATTCTCCCTTTCTCCCTCCCCCTTCTTTCCTTCCTTCCTTCCTTCTTTCTTCCTTCCTTTCCTTCCTTCCTTCCTTCTTTCTTTCTTCCTTTCCTTCCTTCCTTCCTTCTTTCTTCCTTTCCTTCCTTCCTTCCTTCTTTCTTCCTTTCCTTCCTTCCTTCCTTCTTTCTTCCTTTCCTTCCTTCCTTCCTTCTTTCTTTCTTCCTTTCCTTCCTTCCTTCTTTCTTTCTTCCTTTCCTTCCTTCCTTCCTTCTTTCCTTCCTTCCTTCCTTCCTTCCTTTTTTCTTCCTTTCCTTCCTTCCTTCTTGCTTCCTTCCTTCCTTCCTACCTTCCTCCCTCCCTCCCTCTTTCTCCTCTTCAAGGTAGTTAATTATTCCCACCTGCCTACATGTTATTTCCTCTCTCTCTCTCTCTCTCTCTCTCTCTCTCTCTCTCTCGTTAGCCATTTTATTAAACATTGCAATTCTAATCCATTCTTTCGTATTATTATTATTATTATTATTATTATTGACTAGTATATGTTATGAAAAGTTACACAAATACTCAGCCTACATAGATCTTACGAATCTCTCCACGTGAGAGAGAGAGAGAAAAAAAAAAAAAAAAAGAGAGAGAGAGAGAGAGAGAGAGAGTTATAATTACTCCCAGATCGATTGTTAGAGAATTATCGGGCCGGAAACAAAGAGGGGAGGGAAATGGATAAGGGGAGGGAGGGAGGAAGGAAAGAGGGAGGGAGGGAGGAAAGAGGAAGGGAAGGAAAGAGGGAGAGAGTGAGGAAAGAGGAAGGGAAGGAAAGAGGGAGGGAGGGAGGAAAGAGGAAGGGAAGGAAAGAGGGAGGGAGGGAGGAAAGAGGAAGGGAAGGAAAGAGGGAGGGAGGGAGGAAAGAGGAAGGGAGGGCCGGAAACAAAGAGGGAGAGAAATGAATAAGGGGAGGGAGGGAGGGAGGAAAGAGGAAGGGAGGGAGGAGGGAGGAAAGAGGGAGGTAGATGGAAGAGAGGGAGAGAGAGGGAAGGGGGAGGGAGGGAAGAGAGAGGGAGGGAGTGGGAAAAATAGGGAGAAGATAGAAGGGGATTATAAGAAAGGGAGGAAGAGGAAGTGAAGAGGAGGGAGATGATGATGATAGGAATTGGGAATATTATGAGAGAGAGAGAGAGAGAGAGAGAGAGAGAGAGAGAGAGAGAGGTTGGGGAGGTAAGGGTAAGTAGGGAGAAGAAAAGGAAATGAAGGAAGGAGAGAGAGAGAGAGAGAGAGAGAGAGAGAGAGAGAGAGGCGGGGAGTTAAATCACACCCATTGAATTATTTGCTTCTCCTTCTTCCCTGAGTTCAAGCTGGTCCAAGTCGGGCAAAAACTGTTCCCCCTTCCATAAATATTCTCCCATTTCAATTCTTTATCTTATTTATTTATTTATTTATTTATTTAAGAATGACACTTTTATTATCGTTTGCCAAGAGTCCATTTTATTCAGCTAAAAAAAAACTCGTACTGAAGAGGTTTGAGTTGATAATTAATTCCATAAGAACTTTCCACTCACTCAAGAAATAAAATATAGAAGATAAAGAAGAGGAAGAGGAGTATGAAGAAGAGGAGGGGTAAGAAAAAGAGGGAGGGGAGAGAGAAGAAGAGGAAGAGAAGGAGGAAGAAAAAGAGGAAGAGGAAGAAGAAGAGGAAGAAGGGAGAAGAAGAGGAAGAAAATGAGGTAGAAGGGAGAAGAGGAGGATGAAAAGGAGGAAGAAGGGAGAAGAGGAGGAACAGTAGGAGGGAGGAACAGTAGGAGGAAGAAAAAGGGAAGAAGAAAAGGGAGAACAAGAGGAAGAGAAAAAGAATAGAGGAACAACGAAAGGGAGAAGAAAAGGAAGAGGAGGAAGAAGAGGAAGAAGAAAAAGAGGAAGAAAAGGAAGAGGAGGAAGAAGAGGAAGAAGAAAAGAGGAAGAAAAGGAAGAGGAGGAAGAAGAGGAGGAAGAAAAAGAGGAAGAAAAAGGAGAAGAGGAGGAAGAAAAAGAGGAAGAAAAAGGAGAAGAGGAGGAAGAAAAAGAGGAAGAAAAAGGAGAAGAGGAGGAAGAAAAAGAGGAAGAAGAAAAGGAAGAAGAGGAGGAAGAAAAAGACGAAGAAAAGGAAGAAGAGGAGGAAGAAAAAGAGGAAGAAGAAAAGGAAGAAGAGGAGGAAGAAAAAGAGGAAGAAAAGGGAGAGGAGGAAGAAGAAAAAGAGGAAGAAGAGGAGGAAGAAAAAGAGGAAGAAAAGGGAGAGGAAGAAGAGGAAGGAAGTAAACGGAAGAAAAGAGAGAGGAAGAAGAGAATGAAGAAGAAAAAGGGAAGAAGAGGGAAAGGAAAAGGGAGAAGAGGAAGAAGGGAAGAAGAAAAGGGAAAAGAAGAGAAAGAGGAGGAGAAAGAAAAAGAGGAAGAAGGGAAAAGCAGAGGAGGAAGAGGAAGAAAAAGAGGAAGAAGGAAGAAAAAGAGGAAGAAGGAAGAAGAGGAGAAAAAAGAGGAAGAAGAAAAAGAGGAAGAAGGAAGAAGAGGAGGAGAAAAAAGAGGAAGAAGAAAAAGGAGAAAGAAAGGAAGGAGGAAGAAAAAGAGGAAGGAAGAGGAGCAGGACAAGGAAGAAAAATAACATGCAGTAAAAAGGACAAAAACAAAAAAAACACTTCAACATGATCATACAGTTGGGCCCAAAAGTTTACTCAATATTTTAATTCTACTTTTTATATTCCCATACTGCCTAATATTCCTAACACCTTCTCCTAGGCGATTTATTTTGCTTATGCCTTACTGTCCTAGTGTTGTATAAATCCTTCCAACATGGCCATACTCTGCATAAATATCTTGCAGAATATCTTAAAGGTAGCTCCCTAATGCCTTTTCCTAAGCGATTTATTCTGCTGATTACACCTTACCGTCCTAGTTATAAAAATCCTTCCAAAATCGCCGTACTCTGCATAAATAACGTACAAAAGGATACTATGCCATATCCAAGAAATAAATCGCTAAAGAAGAGGTGTTAGGGAGTCACCTGATAATTCTCTCGTATATATTAAGTTGACGTTTTTTTTTTTTTTTTGGGGGGGGGTTTGAGTTTTGGATTATTTTTTTATTCATTTGTTTTTCCTTCCTCTGTTATGTAAAAAAAAAAATGTCGAATTTCAAAAAACACAATTAATTCACGTTTTTGTCTATGTTAATGATGATGATGATGGTGGTGGTGGTGGTGGTGGCGGTGGTGATGATAATGATGGTCGTGGTGGTGCTGGTGGTGGTGGTGGTGGTGATGATGATGATGATGATGATGATGATGATGATGATGATGATGATGATGGTGGTGGTGGTGGTGGTGGTGGTGGTGGTGGTGGTGGTGGTGGTGGTGATGATGATGATGATGATGATGATGATGATGATGATGATGATGATGATGATGATGATGATGATGATGATGATGGTGGTGGTGGTGGTGGTGGTGGTGGTGGTCGTCGTCGTCGTAATGATAATGATGATGATGATGATGATGATGGTTTTGATGATGATGATGATGACGATGATGATGACGATGATGATGTGATGATGATGATGATGATGATGATGATGATGATGATGATGAAGACAGTGGTGTTAATGGTGATGATGCAAAAGAAGGCGGTGGAGGTGAAGACAATGACCAAGATATATTTCCCTTACTGTTATCATTATTATTATTATTATTATTATTATTATTAAACATTTGTAATTCAATAATGCTTCACTCGTGAGGACATTTTTCAATTCTATTTTCGTTTCTCAATTTCCTCTCCTATTCTCTTGCTTCCTTACTTTCATCATCTTCCTTCATCATTTTTTTCATTTTTCCTTCATCTTCATCATTTTTCCTTAGTCATCATCATCATTTTCCTTAATTTCTTCATCTTTTCCCTTCCTCTCCATCTTTCCTTCATCATCATCATCATTTTCCTCATTTCCTTCACCTTCTCTTCATCTTCATCATCTTTCCTTAGTCATCATCAGGAGTAGACTGTAGCACCAGTCGAGCAGGGCAGTACTCCCGAGGTGGATGGAAAGCTGATGACAGGGAGTGTTGGAGCTCCCGTTTCATCAGCCCTCAGGACTAGTTCCTGACCATCCCCCTTTGCTGAACTTTTTCAGTGTCTCAGTTACACAGAGAGTAGGCCAGCATGCTCTCCAGTACAAATTTCTCTATCTTCACCAAACTACATGCACAGTACACACTACACTTCCTATTCAAAATTCACCAAATATGGCGTCGATTCATCAAGCCTCGGAGTCCCCAGGGGGGGGGACCATAAATGTCCCCGCCATCTGCCCCTCTCCCGGTGACGACTCGAGGTGCCTGGAACCACTGTCTGACTCTCTTCTTCTTCATTTCTGCAACATTCCCGGCCTTTCATCTAACTTTCGACCTGTTGAGCATCACCTCTCCTCCTCTAAACCTCACCTTCTTTTTCTAACGGAGACTCAGCTGTCTGAGGCAACTGACAGCAAACCCTTTTCTGTATCCTCCTACTTTCTCTATACTCATTTCAAAGCCAAAGGTGGCTGTTGTGTATACATACGCAACGACTTATCTTGCTCTCGTGTTCCTGAACTTGATTCTTCTGAATTCTCCACACTCTGGCTTCGGCTTTCCTGTCATTCTCTGACTAAATATATCTGTGCTGTTTACTTATCCCCTAATTCTACTGACTATCAAAAATTCTTCGACTATCTTACGTCTACGATGGAACACATTCTGTCCATTTCTCCTTTCTCTGAAATCTCCATTCTTGGAGATTTCAATGTTCACCACCACCTTTGGCTCTCCTCTCCTTTCACGGATCCACCTGGTGAACAAGCCTACATCTTTTCTATCCTTAATGACCTAGAGCAGCTTGTACAGCACCCTACCCGTATCCCTGACCGCCTTGGAGAGAGCTCCAACATACTTGACCTCTTCCTCACAACTAATCCTTCTGCTTACTCTGTTAATCTTTTCTCTCCGTTGGGCTCCTCCGATCACAACCTTATTACCTTAACCTGTCCTATCACTCCGGTACGGCCTGTGGACCCTCCAGGGAAACGTCGTCCGTGGCATTTTGGAGCCGCGGACTGGGAAGCCCTCAGGCAGTACTTCTTTGATTTTCCCTGGAATGATTATTGCTTCCATGGCCGTGAGCCATCTGAGTGTGCCTTGCGCATTACGGAGGTTATTCTCTCGGGCATGGAAGCATACATTCCTTTCTCATATCCTTTGACTAACGCAAGAAAGCCTTGGTTTAATCACGCTTGTTCTAATGCTGTCCGCAACAAGGAGAAGGCCTACAAAAGGTACCGGAGCCAACCCACCCCTGAATCACATCATCTTTACGTTTCTGCCCGGAATCGTGCTAAGTCTGTTCTTCGCTGTACTAAAAATAATTTCATCCATACTAAATGCTCTCAACTCTCCAACTCGAATTCTTCCCACTCCTTCTGGCACCTTGCCAAAAATCTTTCTAACAACTTTACCTCATCATCCTTCTCTCCTCTTTTCTACTCTGATGGTTCTGTAGCTATTTCTTCTACTGATAAAGCAGATCTCTTCGCACAGACTTTCTCCTCCAATTCCACCTTAGACGATTCCGGTGCTGTTCCTCCATCACTTCCCCCCTCTGACTTCCTCATGGCTGACATTAAAATTTCTTCAGTTGATGTATTTTCTGCCATCACTGGCCTCAGTACTAACAAGGCATATGGTCCTGATGGGGTCTCTCCTGTTGTTCTCAAGAACTGTGCTTCTGTGCTTACACCCTGCCTAGGCAAACTCTTTCGCCTTTGTCTGTCAACTTGTACCTTTCCTTCTGGAAGTTTGCTCTCATTCAGCCAGTCCCAAAGAAGGGTGACCACTCCCAACCCTCCAACTATCCTCCAATTGCTTTAACGTCCTGTATTTCAAAAGTTTTCGAGTCAATTCTTAATAGAAAAATTTTAAGGCATCTTTCCTATCACAACCTTCTTTCCGATCGTCAGTATGGGTTCCATCAGGGACGCTCCACTGGCGATCTTCTCACCTACCTTTCAGACTCGTGGTCATCCTCCTTTCGGGACTTTGGCGAAAGCTTTGCCATTGCACTTGACATCTCAAAGGCTTTCGATCGAGTCTGGCATAAATCTTTAATTTCCAAACTGCCCTCCTACGGTTTCTATCCTTCTATCTGTGCCTTCATCGCTAGTTTCCTTTCTGGTCGTTCTATAGCCGCTGTTGTAGACGGCCATCGTTCTTCTCCTAGATCTATCAACAGTGGTGTTCCTCAGGGCTCTGTCCTATCACCAACTCTCTTCCTTTTATTCATCAATGATCTTCTAAGCTGTAAATCTAACCTTATCCACTCATACGCTGATGACTCCACCCTTCACCTTTCAATTCGGTTCCCACAACGCCCATCTCAACAGTTACTTCAAGAAACAAGGGATGAGGCTATGGCACACCTAATGTCTGACTTGGCTCGTATCTCTGACTGGGGTAAAAATAATATGGTTGTCTTTAAAGCATCTAAGACTCAGTTCTTACACCTATCAACCCGACAAAATCTTCCACAGGTATACCCACTAGTGTTTAATAATATTCAGCTTAATCCTGCATCATCCTTGAACATGCTTGGGGTTTCATTTACTCGGGACTTATCTTGGAAAGATCATATTACATCTCTTGTAAAATCTGCTTCCAAGAGATTGGGTGTGCTAAGCCGACTCCGCTCTTTCTTTACCCTTGCACAATTGTTGACTCTATACAGGGGTTTTATCCGCCCCTGTGTGGAGTACAACTCTCATGTGTGGGGAGGCTCCCCACATACAGCTCTTCTCAATAGGGTGGAGTCAAAGGCTTTTCGTCTCATTAACTCTCCTCCTCTTACTGACTCCCTTCAACCTCTGTCTCTTCGCCGCACTGTTGCATCTTTATCTCTTTTCTATCGCTACTTTAATGGTCACTGCTCCTCTGAACTGTCTGCTTGCATTCCTCCACCTCTACGACGGGCGCGTAGCACCCGTCTGGCAGCAAACTCTCATCCCTTTTCTGTCCAACTCTCTAATGCAAGAGTTAACCGTTACTCCCAG
>NC_136965.1:5735000-5742500 GCF_032717465.1 Coenobita brevimanus | reverse complement strand
AGGATACATGTCTTGGAATATACTTAAAGACAAAAGCATCAATACGCCGTAGTTCCAAATACATGTCAAAGCCTCATGTCGGCGAGCCAGACTGAGATCGAAGTGACTAACGAAGACCACTGCACAAACGACTACCCACCTTTCTTGCATCAGTAATATCCCCCTAACCTCCGTATTACGCTACATTAACCGTCAAACCATTACTGTACTCTCCATTCAATGTTTCTGCAATACGATACGGCCACGGAGAGATCGCAAATGGGGCCAGGAAGTCGAAAACATGGAGGAAGTTCAAAGGCCATATACCCAGCCCTATTAGCATCACGTGAGCAGGTGCGAGGGGCCCTGGGTTGTTCACGCATGCGCACTACCCACCACTGTCTCATACACCACCTCAAACCCTCACATCAAAGGCAAAATGTATCTATGAGAGGCATAATTACAGTACAATACCTGCATCATCGTAAGCACAAAACATCAGAGGAAGGTATAAATACAGTACAACTCCCGAAATTGTACAAAAAGTTTCAAGAAAACAAGGAAATACGAAGATCCTGGTGACAATGGCGGACGTCCACAAAGACCGACCCTCAAACAACCATCCCTGTTACACCACTTGTCACCTTAAAATCAGAACTAACCAGGCTAACTAAACTCTCCACGGATAACTCTACTCACCATACAAGACTTTCCGCAATACGAGAAGGCCAGGGAAGGGTTGCAATCAAGCCAGGGAGTCGAAAAACAAGGTGGAAATCGGTCATACACATACCCACCGTAACTCGCGACGTTCTCCTGCCACGCAGTGTTGCCAGGTGCTGGCCCTAAAATATCTGTAGAATCATCCATAAAATTTCTTGAGATTTGAAAAAAATTCTGTAGATCACAATTTCACGCATATATTGACAAAAGGTATGCAAATATGTCTTAGAAGTTATATGTGCCTTTAAAAGAAAAAAAAATGATTAATTCCATACGAATAATCTAAGATTAATAGTTTTATTAAGAATATGGTATGAATTTTCATATTTCAAATTCATAAAATGCGGGTTAACACACAGTTACTATGGGTCAAGTTAGACATGAACCTAAGTGAAAACTTATACTGAAAACAAGGGCTAAAAGAGCGAGCCCCTTTCTCACTTTTCGTCTTGCTCATAACTTTCTAGGCCAAATAACTATAACCTTGTTATATTAGATAACCGTAGGAACAGTCGCTAACACCACTAATATATTCCAAATATGTCCAAACTTCCGAAACTAACTCTAACATACCTGCTTCTGACTCCCTCAGAATGTAAACAAAAATGGCAGTACACCGGCGCATTCGATAGTAGAAAAATGAATATATTTAATATTGAAATTTTCGTATTAGTTCACAGATTAAGCAGTTTATAAGTATATTAATTGTTATACTGCAAGTACTAGTCTAATATATCTTAAGCGACATGATTTGAAATTAAAGAAAATACAATATTTCATAGAAACCTTTACGTTTCAAGGGTTAACGACTTTATACAATACGCTTTCTTTCAGGACTGTCCTCTTGCCCACTGCTAAATTTCTCTATGGTATTTGTAAATTGAATTCCTTTCCATATTGCTTGTAAAATTTCTTGAGAATTTCTGTAATATATCAAAATATCTGTAGATTAAGCACAAAATTCTGTATTTCTGTAGATCCTTCCAAAAATCTGTAGAAATACAGAAATTTCTGTAGACCTGGCAACCCTGCTGCCACGTAACAGGAAATGAGGGGGCGGGGCTTAGCTACCTGTGGATTTTGACTGCTTCGTTCTATTCTCTCAACTAAATTTCAGAATAATCGTCTCTGTAACAGTTTATTATTATCAGAACTAGTTTTGTTTTTTATATTTTTTATTTATTATACTCTAGTTTGACTGCGAAGGACACGGAAATTGTATGAGCGAAGAGACAGGTGTAAACAGACTGCATCTTGACATAAAACTTTGGCAGGCTACTAAAACGCTGTATAAATTCGACATGGTCCCTGATGGTGTTTTTCTGTGCCTTTATTATTATTACTATTATTTTTTACATCTTCAGTCGCCTCCCGAAGAAAGAAGCGGCGAAAGGACAGAAAATAAGTCCGAGAAAAATAGCATCTGGAACTGTCTGCTCACCTTTACCTTCGATCGTTTCCATCATCCCCCACGACGACATTTTCACCCATGTCTTCCTTCATCCTTACCAACCCGGCTTGAATTCTGACGTTCCTGGCTTCTCTCGGGACAGAATATATTTAGTCTGTAACCTTTTAAAGCTATAACATGTATATCTAGATGTTTAAAGCGCTGCAGCATCCTTCTTTGACGACACTTTGGACTGGTAGTAAGAGTTTAGGTAATTGGCGGGAATTTTCAAATGCCTTTAATTTCCATCTTGATGAATAATACCTTAAAGACTTATTTTAGAGAAACATGTATGTAACAAAATCATCTTGAAATTACCTTTACTGTATTTTTTTAATGCTGTATCTTGGCTTATCGGTACTAATTTTGACTTTTTATTAGTTTTAAGTTAAGAATACCCAAGAAGATCCTCAGAGTATGATTATATATGGATGGAAATCATCTTTAGTCCTTTAGCTATTATTGAAATGAATTTATTTATTTATTAACTTATTATTTAGTTTCATATTGTCAAGCGTTAGTACGCGTGAAAATTTTAGACGTTCGTGGTACTAAAGATTTTAATAATTATACCCAGTCCATTAGCTGCACAGGGTTCTTTAAAATCCAAATTCGTCTGGAAAAGGTAGACATAATATTGAGAGACCTTATCGTATTTTCCTAAGCGATTTATTTTGTTTATTACACCTCACTGTCGTCTTCCGCGTCACCTAAATCCTTCCATCACCACACACTGCATAAATAACCTACAGAAGAATACTAATCACCCAAATCCAGAAATAAATCGCTGAGGAAGAGGTGTTAGGGAGCCTCCTTAACCCACGAGAATACGAGCTCTGGAGACTGCTTTTAACCTCTAATTACGAAGGGTTAGGCTTAATAAAATCGTCTGGAAGCTGTAGTTGGAAAATAAACGATGCATTATGAAATTAGAGAGGGAATAGGCTTTTTTTTTTTTTTTAATTCTTTAACTGTGCATGGTCTTCCGTAGGCTTCATGAGAGAGAGAGAGAGAGAGAGAGAGAGAGAGAGAGAGAGAGAGAGAAGGGGTGATATGTCCTCCTCCACGGTCATCTTATCTTCCTCCATTTCCTCTCCTCATTACCTCCACTCCTCTCTCTCTCTCTCTCTCTCTCTCCTGTTGTCATCACTAGCGTTGTTTTTATGTTGTCTTGCCTTCTGTCTTTCCATCTTGTTTTGTTTTTCTCCGTTTTTTCTTCATTTCTTGTTTTGATTCTCGTTTTCTGTCACTTCCTCCATTTTCTCTTTGTTTACCCTGTCTCCTTGCTTTGTCTTCCTCGTTGTTTTGTTTTCTTTGATTGTCTTGCCTCTTGTTTATTCCCCCTTCCTTCCCTTCTCCATTCCTTCCTTACTTCCTTCCATTCCGTTCTATTCTTCGTTATTCCTTCCCACCTTTCCTTTCTTCCCTGCTTCCTTTCGTTCTTTACTTTTTTTTTCCTTCCTACCTTTTCTTCCTTCCTTCCTTCCTTCCGTCCTTCCTTCTTTCCTTCCTTCCTTTCTCCCTCCATTCCTTCCTTCCTTAATTCCTCATTCTTCCTTCCTTCCACATCTTTCCTTCCTTCCATCTTTCTTTCCTTCCATCCCTCTTTCCTTCCTTCCTTCTTCCCATCCTTCAATTTCTGTTTCCTTCCTTCCTTCTCTCTTTCCTTCCTTCCATCCCTCTTTCCTTCCTTCCATCCCTCTTTCCTTCCTTCCATCTCTCTTTCCTTCCTTCCTTCTTTCCTTCCCTCCATCCCTCTTTCCTTCCATCACTCTTTTCTCCTTCCATCTTTCCTTCCTTCCATCTCTTTCCTTCCTTCCATCCCTCTTTCCTTCCTTCCATCCCTCTTTCCTTCCTTCCATCCCTCTTTCCTTCCTTCCCTCTCTCTTTCCTTCCTTCCATCTCTCTTTCCTTCCTTCCATCCCTCTTTCCTTCCTTCCATCCCTCTTTCCTTCCTTCCATCCCTCTTTCCTTCCTTCCATCACTCTTTCCTTCCTTCCATCTCTCTTTCCTTCCTTCCATCCCTCTTTCCTTCCTTCCTTCCGTCTTTCCTTCTTTCCCTCTTTCCTTCCTTCCATCTTTTTTTCCTCCCTTCCGTCACTCTTTCCTTCCTTCCCTCTTTCCTTCCTTCCATCCCTCTTTCCTTCCTTCCATCTTTCCTTCTTTCCATCTCTCTTTCCTTCCTTCCATCACTTTTTTCTTCCTTCCATCTTTCCTTCCATCACTTTCCTTCCTTCCATCTTTCTTTTCATCACTTTCCTTCCATCCCTCTTTCCTTCCTTCCCTCCTTCCTTCCTTCCTTCCCTCTTTCCTTCCTTCCTTCCCTCTTTCAAGGTAATCACAGACTCAGGCAGGTAAAATTAATCAATCAAGCCGTCACGATTTTCCTCAGAAGAGAGAGAGAGAGAGAGAGAGAGAGAGAGAGAGAGAGAGAGAGAGAGAGAGAGAGAGAGAGAGACTGAAGTTGGCGAGAGGTTTTTGGACTGTAGTTTTTTTTTTTTTTTTAATAGAGAGAGAGAGAGAGAGAGAGAGAGAGAGAGAGAGAGAGAGAGAGAAAACCTTCCTTCTGTGCTTGTGTGCGTGTATATGTGAAAGACAGAATTTCATGAAGGGTAGCAAGGAAATGAGTAGAGTGAAAACTAGGGTGAAAATCAGTAAAAAATAAGAGTGAAATTAGTGTGAGAAAATCAGGTGGGAAATCAGAGTGAAAAAGTGTGAAAATCAGTGAAAGAATAGACTGAAAATCAAAGTGGAAATAAGGGAAAATCAGAGTCGAAATCAGTGTTGCAGAGTGAAAATCAGTGAAAAGGTGTTAAAATCAGAGAGAAAATCAGTGTGAAAATCAGAGCGAAAATTAGTAAAAGTGTCAAAATCAGTGTGAAAATCAGTGTGAAAATCAGTGTGAAAATCAGAGCGAAAATCAGTAAAAGTGTCAAAATCAGTGTGAAAATCGGTGTGAAAATCAGTGTGAAAATCAGTAAAAGTGTCAAAATCAGTGTGAAAATCGGTGTGAAAATCAGTGTGAAAATCAGTGTGAAAATCAGAGTGAAAATCAGTAAAAGTGTCAAAATCAGTGTGAAAATCAGTGTGAAAATCAGAGTGAAAATCAGTGTGAAAATCAGTGTGAAAATCAGTGTGAAAATCAGTGTGAAAATCAGTGTGAAAATCAGAGTGAAAATCGGTGTGAAAATCAGAGTGAAAATCAGTGTGAAAATCAGTGTGAAAATCAGTGTGAAAATCAGTGTGAAAATCAGTGTGAAAATCAGTGTGAAAATCAGTGTGAAAATCAGAGTGAAAATCAGTGTGAAAATCAGTGTGAAAATCGCACTTCTTTATCAAGGTGTGCATATCATCTCTTTCACTTCGACTGCGTTATTTTTTTTTGTTCTTTCCATCTCCAGACGATTTTTTCAGTTCATCAGGGGATTTTCGAACTGGGGTGGGTTAGATCCAGCCTTCATTAACCCCTTCACAGGTGCTAAGAGGAAGGCCTTCACGTGGTGGCACCCGTATAACCAAGCGGCTCCACTGCCTGGCTCTACAAACGTCCCTCACCTCCCTGCCTATCCCCCAAAAGGAGAGTGGTTGGCTGTAGGGGGAGGAAGGTTCGGTC
Organism: Coenobita brevimanus; assembly: GCF_032717465.1. Classification (NCBI taxonomy): domain Eukaryota; kingdom Metazoa; phylum Arthropoda; class Malacostraca; order Decapoda; family Coenobitidae; genus Coenobita; species Coenobita brevimanus. Next base: position 5,736,735 of record NC_136965.1, on the reverse strand, counting down.
TGCAGTCCACTGGGTTCACATTTCAGATGAACCAGGGACCATGAGACAAAGGCCCGTAGCATCCTAACACCTCTTCCTTAGCGATTTATTTTTTGGATATGGCTCGTGTAAATCCACAGATATCCATTTTCTTCACCAATCATTCACCTCGAGATAAGAGCGATAAATTCCTCTCTCTCTCTCTCTCTCTCTCTCTCTCTCTCTCTCTCTCTCTCTCTCTCTCTCTCTCTCTCTCTCTCTCTCTCTCTCTATCAAGAATAACACCACTCTGAAAAAAAATAATAGTTTTTTTTTTACAATATATGAAGTCGGTGCACCATTTTTTTTTTACACTTTGCTTAATTTTGCGTATTTATTTAATGTATGTAATGTATTTATGGCGTTTCAGATAGAGCCAGGATTCCGGGGGCTTGAATGGTGAGCGAATGGAAGCGTGGCCCATTGGATTCGGCAAATTTAGGCTGTCTGGACATTGCTACTCCTCACCCTGCCCTAAGGTGGGAAAGGAGGTCCTGATGATGATGATGATGATGAGTTATGTATTATTTTATTTATCTATCTACCTATTTATTGATTTATCTATCTATCTACCTATTTCTTTATTGATTGATTTATTTCAGGCTGCCAGGGGTGTTTCAAGATGGCGCTACACTTCACCAACAGGACGGCGCTGTTGCTGTTGCTGCTACTTCCTCTTCTCGTCAGCTCAGGTCAGTCACAAGGAAATATCTATCTGTCTGTGTGTATGTCTGTCTGTTGAGCAATCAATCTGTCTATCTATCATTTCGTCTGTCTACCTGTGTCTCCGCCTCCATCATCATCATCATCATCATCATCATTATTTTAGGTTATCACTGTTTTATTATTTATAGTAATAATAGTGGTAGTAGTAGATGTAGTAGTAGTAGTAGTATAGTAATAGTAGTAGTAGTAGTAGTAGTAGTAGCAGTATTAGTAGTAGTAGTAGCAGTAGTAGTAGTAGTAGTAGTAGTGATGTAAGTATTCACTGCCCATATCGTCATTTTCTTTTTATTTTCTGGGTAGACTAAACTAAAGAGGTCAGAATTGTACATCTCTATAGGTCTCTATCTATCTATCTATTGCCAGACGCCTAAATCCCATACGGGGTGGCCACAAACAAATCGCCTCCACGTCGCCCTATCCCCCGCCATTTCACTGCCCTGCTCCCAACTCACATCCCCCTCTCTCATATACCTCTCCACTCCATCCATCCATCTCATCCTTGGCCTCCCCCTTCCTCTCTCCCCTTCCACCTCACTCACATAAACTCTCCTTGTCAGTCTCTCACTCTCCATCCTCCCAAGCAACATAAAATCACCCGACGGTAGCAAGAATAGGATTACAAGCGTCATTGAGGTGAAGGGATTAAGAGGATTAGAGAGAGAGACAGACAGACAGACAGACAGACAGACAGATAGAGACAGACAGACAGACAGACAGACAGATAGAGCCAGACAGACAGACAGATAGAGACAGACAGACAGACAGACAGATAGAGACAGACAGACAGATAGACAGATAGAGACAGACAGACAGACAGAGACAGAGACAGACAGACAGAAGGAAAGCGAGAGAGAGAGAGAGAGAGAGAGAGAGAGAGACAGACAGACAGACAGACAGACAGAGACAGAGGCAGAGACAGAGACAGACAGACAGACGCAGAGAGAGAGAGAGAGGGAGACAGACAGACAGACAGACAGAGAAAGAGACAGAG
>NC_136965.1:5722500-5730000 GCF_032717465.1 Coenobita brevimanus | reverse complement strand
ATTGTTTGATTGATTGGCTGATTGACTGACTGACTGATATAAACGGATGGATGGATAGATGGATGGATGGATAGACTGATAGATAGAAAGATAGGTAGCTAGGTAAGTACATAGCTGGATGGATGGCTGGACTGATAGATAGATAGATGGGTAGGTAAGTAGATACTTGGATGGATGGATGGATAGATAGACAGATAAATGAGAGAGGGGGAGGCGACTTCAATGATGGAAGCAGTATCGGAATGGAAGATAATAATAATAATAATAATAATAATAATAATAAACAAAATATAACTAAGCTTACCAGAGAATATGATGTAATAAGCAAAGTAAATCGCTCAGGTGTAAATGTTGCGGTCTCTTTACATAACAATGTAATATCCTCTACGTTGTTACGGACGCATCTATGTTGTTATTTGGATGATTTTAATAACGCATCATAAGAGAAGATAAACGTGGAATGTGCAAAGTAAATCGCTTAGGAAAAAGTGCTACGGGAGGTCCTACTTCAACGAGAACACTAATTTTATATATCACTCTGTCTCCCTCTCTTCTCTCGTCTTTTCTTCCACTCTTTTCTCTATCATGTTATCTTCTCCTTGTCTCCTCTTCTCTCCTTCCACTCCTATTTTCTCTGCCACGATGTCTTCTCTCTTCTCCTCTGTTTCCTCTCCAAGTTTCCTCCAATTTTTCCGTCTCTCCTGTTGCTTTTGTTGCCTCTGCAGTTGTTTATGTGAGAAGGGAGATTGGATTCCATTGTACTGTCGTGTCTGTGGCAGCTGTTTTGGTCGATCGGCTTTTGTTTTCACTTCTCCCGCCAAATCTTACTTTTCGGCGCTCGTCTTTTCGGAGCCCAAATTTCAGCTTAGTCACTCTTCTGTCTTTCTCCAGCCTCTTGACCACTATTATTCATTCTTTAAAAGGCTTTTGTTATGCATTTTCCGGGTAAATGTATGAGGGAAAGCGAGAAATGAATGGCTAGAGATCTGAGTGTCTTTTGAATGTGTTGACAGAAGCCACAACAACTTTCCCTGCTTGGCTCTTTTCCTCCAAATGACGTCTTTTTCATCTGATTTTTGCTTTTTTTCAAGTTAATTTAGAGTGAGTTTCTTTTATTTTCCCTTTTTCTTTCCATCTTTCTTACTTTAACTTATCTTTCTTTCACTAGAGCCGTTAGATGCAACCTCCATCAACTCCTTCAATCCCCGGTCATTTTTCTCTCCTTATTTTTGCTCTCCATGCGATTTTATTCAGCTTAGAAGAGGGGGGCGCGGTAGCACAGTGGTAGCGCGCCGGACTCGTAATCGGGGGATTGCGAGTTCGAGCCTCGCCCGGGCTGCCGGGCCGGGAGTGGTAGCTCGCTCCTGTAACCCTAGCGGGGCTATATAGTCCAATACAGGGCTTAGCTCGGGGGAACTCCATTTCTCTCCAGCTTAGAAGAGATTTTTCGAACTGGAGGGGTTAGGTACAGCCTTCATAAACCCCCCCACCCTTAGGCACTCCCCTGAGCTGAAGAAAATCGCACGGAGAGCAATAAATAAAATACAGAATGGCGTTACCGAATCGTGTACGGGATAGAACTTCACCAGTCTCCCTGAATTGTTTATATATCAGTGACACCACGCGAAGGCCCCCCTCTCTCCAGCACCAGTATCAGTAAAATATATATAAAGAATTCTATTGATATTTTATTAGTTTTATTGCGTTTTTAATTGCTCGATTGTTATTTTAGCTTCTGATTGTGTTATTCTTTCTTCCTGGTAGGCGGTGATTTGGAATATTGTGTGATTTGATGATTGGGAATACGTGGGAGAATGTGTGTGTGTGTGTGTGTGTGTGTGTGTGTGTGTGTGTGTGTGTGTGTGTGTGTGTGTGTGTGAGAGAGAGAGAGAGAGAGAGAGAGAGAGAGAGAGGCTTATTATGCAAGAGTCAGGAGAAAAATGACTAACGTGGAAGAAAAAATTTGGAATGAGAGAGAGAGAGAGAGAGAGAGAGAGAGAGAGAGTAAAATGGTTGCATAAAACTACTGAATTTAGGTGAGAAAATGAAAGTGCTTTTGATCGTACATGCAAGAGGAAAAGGAACTGATGAGAATTGAGAAACTGAAAGGGAGAGGAGTGATTGCAAATGGCGGAAGGGGGAAGTGTGGAAAACATGTGGACGTGAGGGAGATGACTATGGATGAGGAGGAGAGGAAAGGGAGAGGAAGGAAGTGGAGGGGAGAGAAGAAGAGAGGGGAGATGAGGAGGGGAGGGTGAGGGAGTGAGAGAGACAGTAGGAGGAAGGGGTGAAGAAGAGGAGAGGGGAAGAAAGTAGAAGATGAATGAGTAAGGAAGAGGAGGAGAGGAGAGGGAGAGGACAGAAGTAGAGGGAAGGAGAGAAGAAGAGAGAGGAGAGGGAGAGGAGAAGGTGAGGGAGTGAGAGAGGGTAGAAGAGGAAGGAGAAAGAGAGAAGGAGGACGTGAACGAGGAAAATGAATGAATGACAGGTAGAAAAGAGAAAAAGAGAGGAAAGAGAGGAAAAAGGTGGAGGGGGAAGGAGAGGAGGAGGAGGAGAGAGAAAGGGAGAAGTAAGAGGAGAGGGGAGTGAAAGAGGCGATGGAAGGAGAGGAGGAGGAGAAGGAGGAGGGGGAGGGGAAAGGAGGAAGAGAGGAAGTAAAAGAGGAGGAGGAGGGAGAGGAGGAAGTAGGAAGACAAGGGAATGAAACAGGAGTAGACGGATAGAGAGGAGGAAATGGAAAGGAAAGGAGGAAGAAAGGAAGTAAAGGAGAGGAGGGAGGAGGAGAGAGCAGGAGAAGACATAGGAGGAGAGAGCAGGAGAAGACATAGGAAGAGACAGCAGGAGTTGACATAGAAAAAACTAGATAGCCTGACAGGAATAATATTAATTTATGAGAAGATTTGGGTGAAACTTAACACTATTTATTTGGATGAAATTTGCTTTACTGAATATCTAACTTATAAGAGAGAGAGAGAGAGAGAGAGGATAATTATTTCTACTTGATGCTAACCCAGACAATTTTCTTCAGTTTAGTTAATACGTCTTGTAAGGAAAGGGTTAAGGAGGAGAGGGAGAAGTGAAAAGATTAGGTCACTAGTTATGACATATTTCTTCTTCCTCCTCCTCCTCCTTCATCTTCTTCTTTTTCTCCTCCTCCTCCTCTTCTTCTTCCTCATCTTCTTTTTTTCCTTTTTCTCCTCCTCCTCTTCTTCTATTTCCTCTTCTTTTTCTTTTTCCTCTTCTTTTTCTTTTTCCTCCTCCTCCTCCTTTTCTTCCCCTTCTTCTTTTTCCTCTTTTCCTTCTTCTCCTCTTCCTCCTCCTCTTCTTCTTCTTCTTCTCCTCTTCCTCCTCCTCCTCTTCTTCTTCTTCTTCTTCTTCTTCTTCTTCCTCCTCCTTCTCCTCCTGCTCCCTCCCTCCCTCCCTCCTCCTCCTTCTCCTCCTCCTCCTCCTCATCCTCATCCTCATCATCATCATCATCATCATCATCATCTTCTTCTTCTTCTTCCTCCTCCTCCTCATCATCATCATCATCATCATCATCATCATTATCATCATCTTTTTCTTTCTCTTCTTCTTCTTCTTCTCCTCCTCCTCCTCCTTCTCCTCCTTCTCCTCCTCCTCCCTCCCTCCCTCCCTCCTCCTCCTCCTCATCATCATCATCATCATCATCATCTTCTTCTTCTTCTTCTTCTTCCCCCTCCTCCTTCTCCTCCTCCTCATCATCATCATCATTATCATCATCATCATCATCTTCTTCTTCTTCTTCTTCTTCTTCTTCTTCCCCCTCCTCCTTCTCCTCCTCCTCCTCATCATCATCATCATCACCATCATCATCATCATCATCATCATCATCATCATCATCATCATCTTCTTCTTCTTCTCCCTCCTCCTTCTCCTCCTCCTCCTCATCATCATCATCATCATCATCATCATCTTCTTCTTCTTCTTCTTCTTCCCCCTCCTCCTCCTCCTGCTCCTCCTCCTCCTTCTCATCATCATCATCATCATCATCCTCATCATCATCATCACCATCATAATCATCATCTTTTTTCTTCTTCTTCTTCTTCATCATCATCATCTACTTCTTTTTCTTCATCATCTTCTTCTTCACAGTTTGTCATTTAAAGGAAGGCGTCTCGTACTGATGTGGTTGAGGAAGTAAAGCGGGAAGAGACTGGCCAGCTCACTCTCAAGCACGTACACACACACATGCAGCACGTGTGCACACAGACATGCATACACAGAGGGGGGGGAGTGGGAGAAAGTGGGAGAGAGGGAGGGAGAGGAAGAGGGAGAGGGAGGTACACACACACACACACACACACACACACACACACACACACACACACACACACGCACACGCACACGCACACGCACACACACACAACACGCACACGCACACGGATCCAAACACACACACTTCATCACGTCCAGACACACAGACGCAGCACACACACAAGCTCGAAGTGCGGTACAGCTGTTTTCTTTATCTGTAACCAGCAAATATTACAGTAATGATGAAAGTACTTTATGTAACACTCTGTTTCCCATCACTTTCCTCCGGTATTTGCTAAGTGTTTATTACCCTCACTAGCTGGACGGGGGTTTATGTATTAACCTGTGTCTGTCTGTCCGTTTGTCTGTGTCTGTATACATCATATCTCGAAAAGTTGTGGTCGGATTTTGATGAATTTTGGTGGATGTGTGGGCTATGGGACAAGGAAGAGCTGATTAAATTTTGATGCTGATCCGAATCAGCATGTATGAAATAATAAACTGTTTTTGAGGTGGAGGTATGCGTTCTTTGAGTGCTTCCCATTTTCTGATAACAGTATAGATGGTATTTCTTTACGTATCGTCCTGTCACCAATCACCTTCGTCGTTCACTTGTACTCTCATAGTTTTGCTACCTATTTTATTGCATTTGATAGTAATGTGGTAAAGGGGTGTGCGAGAATGCGAGGTATGGAGGTTGATGAGGCTAGAGATCGAGCTGGCTGAATGGACGACAGCGGTTTGACATCCCTTCTTTTAAATGTGATAGTCGCCGGGTTGATGTGTGGAATGGCGAGTCTGTGAGGAAGAGTCAGGATTCCAGGGGCCTGAATGGTGAGTAAATGAGTATGTGGCCCATTAGCTGAACAGAAGAATTAGGGCATGTGCGATCTGGGAGACGAACACGCAACCACCGATCCACTGTGGCTCCGAGTCTCTTCTAAGCTAAATAATCGTCTTAGGGAAGCAAGGCCCTTATTCTCGTCAGTTGAGGAAGCTCCCTAACACCATTTCCTAAGCGATTTATTTTGCTTATTACAACATACTCTTCCCTTCTGAATTACATAAATCCTCCCGATATATTTGCATATTACACTTTCCCCTTCTGTGTCACATAAATCCTTCCAGTTTGATCACACCCTGCAAAAAGTACACAAGGATAGTAGCCACCCACTTCCAAAAATAATTCGCTAAGGGAGAGGTGTTAGGGAGAGAATGAGCCCAGGTAATAACTAAAAAATATAATTTGTGGTTATAATAGGGTTTAAAGACGACGCTAATGACAGTCCTACGCCCACCTGAACTTTGATTGGCAGGTGTGATTAGCAGGTGAGGTGAGGGGAGTGAGATGGGAAGGAAGGTGTAGAGAGAGGTAGGTATCTAGTTACGAGGTGATCTAGTAACGAAGGAGATACACACACACACACACACACACACACACACACACACACACACTGGAAAGGGTGGTGTAAAGAGAGGTAGATATTTAGTTACGAGGGAATGTAATAACGAAGGAGATACACACACACACACACACACACACACACACACACACACACACACACACACACACACACACACACACACACACACACACACACACACACACACTGGAAAGGGTGGTGTAAAGAGAGGTAGATATTTAGTTACGAGGGAATGTAATAACGAAGGAGATACACACACACACACACACACACACACACACTGGAAAGGGTGGTGTAAAGAGAGGTAGATATTTAGTTACGAGGGAATGTAATAACGAAGGAGATACACACACACACACACACACACACACACACACACACACACACACACACTAACCATCACCTCTTGACACACACTTCTCCCACTTTTTCCTCTTCTTCCTGTTAATATACAGTACATCTCCCTCTTCCTCTTCCCTCTCCCTTCCTCCCCTTCCCCCTCCCCTAGTCTCCCTTTAGCTGCCCCCCTTTTAGCCCCCCCTGCCCCCCATTTAGCCCCCCTGCCCTCCTACCCAGCAGGGCCTACGTCACAGCCCGCTGGACCAAAACAAGTGCCTTTGACAATCACCTGTTACTGAAAGGAGTGGGAAGGCCGATGACCCCACCTGGCAGAAGAGAGAGAGAGAGAGAGAGAGAGAGAGAGAGAGAGAGAGAGAGAGACGGGGGGAGAAGGGGTTGGCTTATATCATAGTAACATGACTATTTATGGAACACATTTAAGATTATAAATTACCTACACGCGTAATAATAGCCGCCTCGATGATATGGTTGTAGAAACATAAGACTTGAGAAGACGGTGTGTTAAGAGATGGTTTCAGTCTAAGGAATGGTTGGAGCTTTTTCTTCTATCAAGTAAGGCCCCGTACATGCTTGCTGGCGTGGGTGGGAGTTCTGCATCACTGTAACCTATGGAAGTTCCCGCCCACACCCGCCCGCACCCGCCCACGTCCTCAGGGGCCACTTGTATGGGGTAATGTGATGCCATGGAATCTCCTTTCTCCAGTAGAATAAGCGCCATAGCCTTCATTTTAACTCCATCACAAAACCTCTCCTGTATGCTGAATAAACTCGTCTAACGGTGAAAAAGAATAACTGAAAAAAATACCTCCTTGTAGTGAGGCTGGCCTTAGGTTCCTTCTTCCTTGTATTAAAAAAATAAAAAAACACGGTCATTACACCCACCAAGAAGCAAAAGTCCGTACGTGTCCGTGAGCACGTGTTGTAAGACTAAACACAGCCCGTAACGTAAACAAAGGAAGTGACAGATAGATCCACCCACACCTGTGCCTCTTGCTTACTTTTCCCGCCATTTTCCTTCCTTCACACTCACGTATTTTTATTCAACCTAGCGTATTTTTTTTTACACACGTATTTTCTTCTTTCTCCTCCTCTTACCACCCCCTTTCTTTCACACTCACGTATTTTTCTCTTCTCCTTCCTCTCTCTATTTCCTTCTCTCATACTCGCCTTTTTTTTTTTTCTCCTTACTCATTCTTTTCTTCTTTTAATTCCTTCCTTTCACGTCCACTTCTCCCGCTATTCCTCTTCCTTCAGAGTCACTTCTTTCTTCTCCCACTTTCCCTCCCCTCCCCAAGCCTTCTCTCTTCCTACACACCCTTCCTTCTCCCTCATTCTCAGTGTACTCTTCCCTCTCCCCACTCCCCCGCCCCACACACACACATACCAGCTCACCTTCCCATTCCCCCTCTCTTTCCCTCCCCATACACTCACTCTCCATTCT
>NC_136965.1:5555000-5717500 GCF_032717465.1 Coenobita brevimanus | reverse complement strand
CTCTCCTATGGCCACTATGTCCCCCTCCATTTGTCTCTCTTTCCTACCTCCTTCTCTACCATTACCCCACTCTCTCCCGCCGTACCCTTCTCACTCTCTCTCTCTCTCTCTCTCTCTCTCTCTCTCTCTCTCTCTCTAAGTCTTTTTTTATGCATCACATGAGAGACTGACTTTTCGAGAGAGAGAGAGAGAGAGAGAGAGAGAGAGAGAGAGAGAGAGAGAGAGGTTGCATACATCCGAGCTTTATAATAATTAACTATACCTTTATAAAACTGAATAACAGTGTATGACTCTAGGAAGTATGGAATGAAAAATGGACCATCAGCTGGACTTTCCCTTTTTTTTTTTCTTCATTTTCATCATCATCATCATCATCTTGTCGTTCCTCTTCTTCTACATCCTCTTCTTCTTCGTCTTCTCATCAACATCATTATCATCATCAACCTCCTCTTCCTCCTCCTCCTCCCCTTTTTTCCTGTTCTTCTTCTTCGTGTTTCTCCTCTACATCTTCTTCTCATCGTCATCGTCATCATCATCCTTCTCCTCCTCTTTCTCCTCTTCTTCTTCTTCCTCCTTCTTCTTTCCTTTCTTTTTTGTTGCATTTACCGACAGTTTAGCGAAATTAAAACAAATCGCGTTTTTGAAATCCACGACCTGCATGACTATCCAAACATGCCACACTCTTCACGTCAACGCATTGTTCGTAGGAAAGGCTATCTCACCGCTGTCACCTCCCCCTTCCCCCTCCATCTCTCTCCCCCCCTGCTCACCTCTCCCCCTCCCCCATCACCTCTCTCCCCCCTGCTCACCTCTCCCCTCTTCCTTCACCTCTCCTCCCCCCCCGCTCGCCTTTCCCCTCCTCCTTCACCTCTCTCCCCCCTTCCCCGCTCGCCTCTCCCCTCCTCCTTCATCTCTCTCCTCCCCGCTCATTTCTCCCCCTCCCCAACCACCTCTCCCCCCTGCCCACCTCTCCCCCTTCCCCATCACCTCTCTCCCCCCTCTCACCCCTCCATCTCACCCCCATCACGGGCCAGAGGTGAGGTGAAAGAGGAAATAGGTGAAAACGTTTTGCATGGCGAGTCAAAGAAACATGAAAATGTTAATAATTAATTCGTCTATCTCTATCTCTTGCCAGACGCCTTAATCCCGTAAGGGATGGCCACAAACAAATCGCCTCCATGTCTCCCTGTCCCCCGCCATTTCACTGCCCTGCTCCCAGCTCACACACCCCTCCCTTATATAACTCTCCACTCCATTCATATAAGTTTTATGTTATCGTTGTCCCTTTGATAACTGAACTAAATTATTTGAAAAATCTTAGAGGAAAAATAAACAAATATATAGATAAATAAATAAATAAAATGTCTGTACTAATACAAAATCTATATCTCCTACACGAAAAAAATAACACTAAAAATATGTGAGAGGGGATATGAGTTGGGGGAAGGGCAGCGTAATGGCAGGGAAACAGGGCGACAAGGAGGCGATTTGTTTGTGGCCACCCCTTACGGGATTAAGGAGTCTGGAAGGTAGAAAAATGGCAACAAAATAGATAAACCAATAATGCGTTTCTAACAAGACTAAAGGGGTGAACAGAGCAGAACCATCATCAGTTGCAAACCCGTCCTGCATTCTTCGGTTGCAGGAAGTAATAGTTGCAAAGGAAGACACGTACTGTTGACTCTCATGCACGGCTACACACACACACACACACACACACACACACACACACACACACACACACACACACACACACACACACACACACACACACACACATTGTCATCCTTCACTTCTCATTCATCGCCCCTCACTCTTTGCTTTACTGTAATCAACTCTTTTATTTTCATTTTATTTTTTCTATTGGCGCGTGCTTGATTCATCGACCACTTCCGGTATTCGTGAGGTAACCCACTTTAGCGATATGGCTGGTTTAGTTCAGTTACTCTCTCTCTCTCTCTCAACTTCCCTTAGCTACATGGTTGGTTCAGTTACCCACACAACGCATACGATTCTCCCACCCTCTCTCTCTCTCTCTCTCTCCTTCTCTCTCTCTCTCTCTCTCTCTCTCTCCTTCTCTCTCTCTCTCTCTCTCTCTCTCTCTCTCTCTCTCTCTCTCAGGTGTAAGTTCTACGTGTTTTGTTTATGTTATTGTACGTTTAATTCATCACTATTTTTTTTTTTTTTTTAGCTCGGTCGATGGCCAAGTGTGGTAGGACTGGAGGGTAATTTTGACTAGTAATCAAGGAGACTCATTCCCACCTAACTCATCAAATTTCATGCAGTAGTGGCTCAGTTCCGTCAGATGAAAAAAGATTGACACGCATGATGATGATGATGATGATGAGGAGGAGGAGGAGGAGGAGGATCAGGAGGAGGAGGAGAAGGATCAGGAGAAGGAGGAGGAGGAGGAGGAGGAGGAGGATAAGACGAAGAAGAAGAAGCTGATGATGATGATGATGATGATGATGATGAATAACCAAAAAATATAACTTTTCCATTACAGTGGTAGATAAATTTTTGACATATTCTTCTCGTCTTTCAGGATACGGTGCAAGTTACTGTTTACGTTGAGGATGTAAATGATCACTATCCTGTTTTCCTCGCTAAGAATATCACCGTTACTGTTGATGAACTCACTCCTGTTGGTAAGTTTTATAATACTGGCTGGTATTCTCGTTTAGTGTTATGGTACGTACTCAAGGCTCAAACTTGCTCCCTGAGTACGAAGAAATGATCTGGGGTTCTTTTCAAGACCAGGTCTAGAACATGCAACCAGAGGATCGGGGCTCAAAAACACAGGCCAACCAATCTTACACGTATATTGTCATACAAACATACCGTACTGGGCACAATACAAATGGGTAGATTATACACATTATGGTGGACACAAAGGACAAGAGTTATGACTACAGGTAACAGGGTAGCTGTAGGTGTCGCCCAGGTGTGAGGGGGGGCCACTTCAGGCATGCGCTCTCTGAAGGGGCACGGAACCACCGTCGCAGGCTGGGTCGTCCGGTGTGGGCTGCTGGGTGGCGTAGAGGAAAGCCTTTCCCTGGAGGGGCCTCAGTGAGTGTGTTGGCCCTCGGGACTGGGGCCAAACAGGGTGAGTAGGCACCCTGCCTTGCGCCTGCCCTTGGTGGAGGACGGCTCACCAGCTGGTCTGGGAAGGTCTCAGCTGGGAGTCCTGGGGGTGTCCTTTGATGGCAGGGGGCTGCGGCCTCACCTTTGTCGAGAGGCTGTCAGGGGCTGCCTGCAGCATCTCTTCCTATGGGAGTCCGGCAGCGATGGATGATGTAGGGGCGCTGGCTGCAGTGAGCGTATCCCCAGGCTCACTATGGGGCCACTCCAGACCCTCTCCAGCTGTGACTCCGCTGGGGAGCTAGCTCCGCCCCTTGGGGTGTGGGGAGAGCGAGAGGGGAGTCCCACTCGGCCTCTGGAGAAGTGAGGCGAGCAAGGGGTGTTGCCCTTGGTGGGTGTCGCAGGGGTAGCAGACAAGGGAAGTACAGTGGATGTTCCCTCCCCAACGGGCACGGTGGGTGCCGCCGCGGTTCCACTAGACCCCGGGACTGCAAGTGAGAGAAGGACAGTGGCCGTCCTCTCCCCAGTGAACACGGTGGGCGTCGCAGCGGTCCTGCTTCCTGTGGGGGCTGCAGAGGAGGGAAGTATGGTGGACGTTCCCTCCCCAATGAGTACAGTGGGCGTCGTCGCGGTCCTGCTTGGGACTGTAGGTGAGCGAAGTATGGTGGACGTTCCCTCCCTAATGAGCACAGTGGGTGTCGTCACGGTCCTACAGGGGAAAGTAGGTGAAAGGAGTACAGTGGGCATTGCTGTTGTCCTACTTGGGACTGTGGTTACACGAGTCCCATCCCGATCCTGGCGAGTGCTGGTCTGGGTAGAGAGTAGTGCAGCAGGGCAGAGTACCTCCCGCGAGCTCCGTTGAGGGGAAAAGGGGCGCATAGTGGCGGGGGACATATGTCTGTCTTGCTCGGGCCCTTTCTGCACCTCCCTGTCATCTCCTCTTGGTGCTGGTATTTCAGTTAGCAAGCTCCCCAACTCCTCTTCCTTAATCATTTATTTTGGATATGTCTAGTTAATATCTTTTTGTAATACTTAAGCAGAGTATGGCTATACTGGAGAGGTTTATATGACAAGGAAGAGGACAGTCAGTTGTAATAAGCAAACTAAATCACTTAGGAAAAGATGTTAGGGAGCTTCCTTAACTGACGAGAATATGGGCCATTGTTATACTCCTTTTACTTCTGCTTTGTCTAAAATTGCCATCATCTCCATCATGAATGCAGAGTTGTAACAACAGATTAGCACTAGTCACAAAGAAGTGCCACTGATATGTGAAATAAGCTGCAAAAGGATGAAAATCAGTGCCACGTTAAAGTGAAAAGCATATGATAGTGCTTTTGCTGTACCATGAAATTGGTCTTATATTCATCCTCACTGTCACAGAAACAATACTCTTTTCACCTTAAATTGGTTTAGATTATCGTCCTTTTGCAGCTTAGCTCCTGTATCTCAGCTATACGAGACATCCATTCCACAGCACTTCTGTATGATAGCAACATATTCTAATGTTATTGTTACAACTCGGAGTTCAAGATAGAGTTGGTGATTTCAGTCTAAGAGTAAAATGAGTAGAGTAGCTTCAAACCTAAGATTAATTACTCACTCCCCCAGAAATATCTTTGTTATAATTCAACAAGTGTAATGCTCAAATCAACTCCTCTATATGTGGCCAGTAATAATGAATTGATTTATAGGTCACATTTCCACTGTGAATTAATTTATCACATGTAAATAGTCCCTGCTGTAGAATTAGACTATTGACAGTAATACACTACACTGTGCTTTGAAACATTTAGTTTTATTGGGATCATACATTACCCCCATTATTTTAGGTGGGAATGAGTGTTGATATGATGATGATGATGAGGAGGAGGATAGCAGTCCACCCTGAGATTCAGATAACTGTTGTTGTTGTTGTTGCTGTTGATGGTGATGATGATGATGATGATGATGATGATGATGATGACGATGATGATGATGACGATGATAATGATGGTGGTGATGTGTACTAATAATGAAATAATGTTGTTCCCAGGTCTGACAGTGCTACCAGAGATTCGTGTGGCAGATGATGACAAGCCCAACACAGCCAACTCAGAGGTGGAGCTGGAGATGGTGGGAGGCAACGAGGAGGGATACTTCACCATGGATGACCGGAAGAGTGGCTCCATCACACTGGCCCGACCTCTTGATTATGACACTGGCCCAGAGAGGTTTTTGCTCACTGTTATGGCCAAAGTACGTGGGAGGATGATTACTGTATGGTTTATAGGTCAGAATCAGGGGCTGCAGTAGGCCTTCAGATGTTAGTTTTTTTCTGTGCTATACAGTATTTTATCCATGTACAGTGTCTATTACCAGATGTGGTATTCTTCCATAATGATTTCCTCCTTATTAAGCATCTAAACATTCCACATGTCCGGACCACCTTGCGCATGTATATTCATTATGGCACTTATCCTACTCATGCTGCATCTATCTCCATCTCACTTCTGTTTGTAGACAGAAATACAGTACATTTATGCATTACTGTGGCTCTAGGTTCATATCCAGCAGCAGAGGCATAACCAGGTCTCCACAAATGGTGGGGCCAAGATGGGGAGTTGGAAATATGAATGTCATGTTTAGAATGATAAAATATAGTTACTCCAGCACAGACAACTGATATTCATGGTTGTTCCCCGTGGAGATGAGAGTCATTATATATGCATATGTTGCAGAGTATCTTCTTGTTCTTCAGAGTTATCCTTCCTTCATTCATCGGCAAATAATGCTGAGTAAAATACTAATAAATGTACGAACTAATTATACACCTGAGACAGAAGAATCAGCAACAAAACTGAATAGTCCAAGGGTGCAAAGAGTACTTCTGCAGGACACTGTAGTAATCTTTTTGCTCAAGTTAATCTTTTCAGTATACTGTAGCTCCTTGTGTCTTGCTGATAGTGTCCTAACAACTACAATTGCTGGGGTTAATAAACTGAGCAAAATAGGTGCTGTACAGTATATTAGTAACCCTGAATTCCACTGCAGATAGAATATAAAAAATCTCAGGGGTGCTGTGTCACAGTGTTAAAAAAAAATGCATGGTATTGCACTGTCAATTATTTTGGAGCAGTATGCCATAGTGTACCGTGCTCCATTACAGGACATGGGCACTCCATCTCTGAACACCACAACAATCATCACTGTGATTGTTGTGGATGCAGATGACCTGCCTCCAGTCTTCTCACACAAGCTGTATACTGCTATAGTTCCTGAACATCCAGGAGACGATACTGTGAGTGCTACTTTCTGTTCCAAATCCTATCTGATCTTTAGGTGTATTTATGATTGTATGCTAATCTTATGCACCGTATTTTTACAATATATTTTTTCAAAACATACAGTATACTGTATTTATCCTAGCCCTTCATACAGTAATTATCCATATATTGTGTAGAAGGGACTGGCTGTTTCTGTTTTATTATATTTTATACATATACCTTTTTCAGGGAGAACCAATTCACCAAGAAGTTGAAGTGTTACCAGCTGCTCTGAGTGCCCATGATGGAGATGTGGGGCAGAATTCCCCTTTATATTATAGCCTGGTAGACTCCCCTGCAGCATCATTCTTCACTATTGATCCAAAAACAGGACGCCTCTTTGTTACCAAACATTTGGATAGGGAGGTTTTGAGAGACAACATCTTGACACTTCACATCAGAGCAGAGCAGGTTAGTTGCTATACTGTAAAGTAGTTACTGATATGCTGAAGAGGAGACTACAAGTGGTGGTGCTGTGACTGTGAGTGAAGCAGCTTCAGCATCTACTCAGAAGCCAAGCCTCTTCATATTTCCCTGCAGCTCACTGTGAGAGGGACCATGATCTGTCCCTGGTGAGGCACTGTCTACCATGAGGAGGTGCCAGTTTCCTAAATGGTGTATGTGTTATGCTGAGCCTGTGGAACAGCCTTGTAGATGCAGCTGCTTGACTGTAATTAACAGGTGTGCTTGACCAGACATACTGGAGATATGCAACAACAACAACAAAAACTGTAGCTACTGTAGGTTGACCAGTTTTGTTGACTCTGCATATATCTAATACTGTTTGTACCATACTGCAGTGTACCAGTATGTAGATCATATTCTGTTCATTACTTAACCCTTTCCCATTCTGTGGACACATTGTTAGTTTAATTAGGCTGCCACAAGATGATTTTGTTTAATTGAGCAGACAGCTACTTGTCAGAGAGCCAGAAATTCCCTCATCTTGTGTTTTTAGCTCCTCAGTCATGAGCTCAAAGAATGTATTCCTTAAGCTTGTTTTGCTTAGAGTATGGATGATAAGAAACTGATGAGAAAAATGTACATGAGTGAGATGGAGGGTGAGAGAGGAAAGATGGGGGATGAGATGAAGGAGTCAGGTGAAGATGTATATAAAAGAGGGACAAATGAGTTGAAGAAGTGGTAGCCTGGCAGTGGAAGACAGGGTGATATGGAGGCAATTCACTTGTGGCCACATCTTCCAGGAGTAAGGCATCTGGCTGTAGATAGAGAGAGATAGCTCAGAGTAGCTTTCCGCCAGCACACATTCCAGGCCTTAAGTAAGGAAGGACTAAGTTCATCTGATGTTGTTGTATTGTAGTGGTATAGTGAGCTGTGCTGCATATCCATACCAGTTATCATTTGTTGCTACCTGATTTGGTACGTTTATGCTATGTATGGTACAGGAAATTGTGAGAATGATGGAAAAAAAATATTTGAACTGTATGGTATAGCTATAACACATTGTACATGGTGCATTTTATTACGCAGGTTAACAATCCTCGCAGAGTTGGATCATGTGTGTTGGAAATTACTGTAGAGGACATTAATGACAACCTGCCAGAATTTAGTCATTCTGTGTATGCTGTGTCCATCATGGAAAACCTTCCTTCTGGCTTTAGTGTCATGCAGGTGGCAGCCACAGATGCAGATCAGGTGAGTCTTTGGAAATTTTAGCCAACTGAATTCCAGGGGCTTGAATGGTAAATAAATTAATGCGTGTCTCATATAATTGTTGAATGTAGAGAGTGAGAGCAGTGTGAGTACAGTATAAGTGGTTGGGGAATGGCTGGGAGAAGAAGAGTTGACAGGAGGGAGGAAGAGATCAGTAGGTCGGAAGTAGTGGAAGCGATGAAGAAGATTAAGCTGGGAAAGGCCCCAGGAATTGATGGAGTGTGTGGTGAAATGCTTAGGTATGGGGGTGAGATTGTTGTGGAGTGGATATGGAAGTTGTGTAGATTGGCTTGGGAAGAGGGAAGGGTTCCAGAGGACTGGAAATCAGGTATAATTGTTCCTCTGTACAAAGGAAAAGGGGAGAGAGAAGTATGTGGTAACCATAGGGGTATTTGCCTTCTTAGTGTGACTGGTAAAATATAAGGTAGAATACTCATTGATAAGGTTAGGCATATGACAGAGGAGCTAGTTGGAGAAGAACAAGGGGGATTTAGGAAGGGAAAAGGGTGTGTAGATCAGATATTTGTTCTAAGATGTTTAGTGGAGAAGTATCTAGAGAAGGGAAGGAAAGTGTATGCTGCCTTCATGGACTTGGAGAAAGCTTATGACAGAATAGATAGGCAAGGTATGTGGAAGGTATTAAGAATATATGGAGTGAAGGGGAAATTGTTGAGTGCTGTGAAGAGTATGTACGAGGGAGCTAGGGCTACGGTGCGAGTGGATGGTGAGTTGAGTGAGTTCTTTGATCTCAATGTGGGACTGAAACAGGGGTGTGTGATGTCTCCATGGCTGTTTAATATATATATGGATGGGGTTGTAAAGGAGGTGCAAGGTAGGGCAGTGGATGAGGGGGTGGCCCTAATGAATGAGGGTGAGATTTGGAAGCTTCCGGTGTTGCTGTTTGTTGATGATACAGTATTGTTGAGTGAAGATGAATGGGAGTTGCAAGGTTTGGTGAATGAATTTGGGACAGTGTGTAGGAGGAGGAAGCTGAAAGTTAATGTAAACAAAAGTAAAGTTATGGTGTTTGAGAGGAATGAAGTCACAGAGTGTGCAGTGAGGTTGGATGGTGAGGATATGGAGAATGTGAGTGCATTCAAGTACTTGGGTAGTGTGATGAGTAAGGATGGAACTTTGGGGGATGAAGTACGTGAAAGGGTACAGCAGGGAAGAAAGGTTGTTGGTACACTGAAAGCAGTGATGAGAAATAGGGAGGTGAGTATGGAAGTTAAGAAGTCACTGCATGATGGTATTGTGATCCCTACCCTGACGTATGGAAGCGAGGCGTGGACCTTGCAAGAGGGGAACAAGTCAAGAGTGAGAGCAGTGGAAATGAGTTACTTGAGAGGAGCATGTGGAGTGACGTGGAGGGACAGGTTGACGAATGAAGAAGTGAAGGAACGTTGTGGGGTAGATGTGGATGTGGTTGAAAAGATTAGGAGAAATACACTGAGGTGGTTTGGACATGTGGAGAGAATGGAGAATGAAAGACTGACTAAGAGGGTGTATGTAGGTGAGGTGGAGGGAGGGAGAGGGAGGGGTAGACCGAGGATGAGGTGGAGGGATGGAGTTGAGAGGTATATGAGGGAGGGGGGGGTGAGTTGGGGGGAGGGTAGTCAAATGGTGGGTGACAGAGTGACTTGGAGGCGTTTTGTCTGCGGCCACCCTTTGCGGGATTAGGGCGTCGGGCTATAGATAGATAAATAGACTCATATCATTAGGCATGCTGCTGATTAGTTCTGCCTCTTTTATGTTTTCTCTTCTTGCTTTCTGGATCCATCACCCCATCCATTGGTGGGAAAAAGACACTGGGATAATGAATACAATAATGATGAATGGTGATTTTTTAAAAAATTGCAGTAAAATGTATTCTCCCTGTTCTTTTGGTAGGTGAAGGCACACACCATCCACTTATTCAGTGTAATGATCTTAAGGTGATGATACTGAGAGACAAGCCAAATTTTTTCCTGCAATCCAGGAGCCCATTTACTACACTAGCTGGTAACTTTACAAAAGCATAATCCTGATGATCTAGTAGGTCAAGGCACTTTAACCAGATAGGATTCACTATGGTTTCACTTTGAGTGCTAGTTGAAGTTTACTGTTCACACAATGCCACTCAGAGGCAAGAGAGGCTGGTCACCCTGCCTTAAATGTCAGGATCAGCTAGCCCAGCCCCAGACTCCTGTGCTCCAGATGGCATAAAAAAGGGCTAGATGATGAATGAATGAATGTTTCTTGTGGTGTATATAGCCAAATTAGAAATGAATTGCTTTACAGTGATTTATGGTGACAAGTGAATAATGGTGAAATACACAGGACACCTCTCTGTTTAGGAGTTGCCTTGAT
The DNA here is from genome assembly GCF_032717465.1 of Coenobita brevimanus. Classification (NCBI taxonomy): domain Eukaryota; kingdom Metazoa; phylum Arthropoda; class Malacostraca; order Decapoda; family Coenobitidae; genus Coenobita; species Coenobita brevimanus. Next base: position 5,707,091 of record NC_136965.1, on the reverse strand, counting down.
TATCAAATTTGTTATAGTATCTATTAATGTTGTATCAAGATATTTATGAAGTTTGGATATTTATGAAGTTTGGTACAGTACAGTACACATTAATAACTCAACCAAGGCTGAAGAGGGAATGACAGAATGGAGAGATATCTGAGAGAGGGATCTGTGAGTTGGAGGGAGGGCAACCAAATGGGAGGGGACAGGGCGATGTGTAGCCACCCCTTATGGGATTACGGCATCTGCCTATAGGTAGATAGATGGACGGTATGTGAGTGCTTGGAAGTCTAAATCAAAGATGTACTGCATACCAAATGTCAGACTGTCTTTGTATTATTATTTCACATTGTGTTCGTATACTGATACCTATAATGTATAGAATAAACTAATGTAGATATTAAAACTAATCATATATTTTCCTGACATACCTTTTATATTCACTGCTCTTATGGATTTTCAGGGATTGAATGGTGCTTTCAACTACCACATAATAGGTGGTGGTGGTGCCCTGGCCATCAACCCATTATCTGGCTGGCTAACAGTGGCCAATCAGAGTATGCTGAATCGGGAAGCATCGCCAGTAGTGAACCTTCATGTATGTGCCAACCAAATCACACCCTTAGTCATGATGTCCCATAATATCAGCATCACTGAACCCAAGGCAGAAATGAATGTCATGGAAGGAAGAAGCATGAAGACTGAGAGTGGTAATGAGAATACAAGTACCCCAGTTGATACACAGTCTAGTAGTGAAAAACATAAAATCAATGAATCTACTGACTCAGATGATGGAAAGCTTGCAGTAACTGAATCACCAGTTCAAGCTGAGGGAAGAAATTTGCCAGCTGCTGTAGTTCCACCTCTGAGAGTGACACCCAAACCCATACAAGCTAATTATACACCTGAGACAGAAGAATCAGTAACAAAACAGAATAGGCCAAGAGGGCAAAAAGTACCTGGCGGAACTGTCACAAGGAAGACTAGAAAAAGCAGTACTGGAGGTTCCCTGGGTAGTAGCAACTTAAATGATCCAGTAGCAGGAAGAACTACAGATTTAGAAGCCATAGAGACACTGGATAAGGATGAAGCTTTTAACTTGGAATGGGAAATACTTAAAGAGCCAAGTGATCAACAGCCCTTACACAGAAAAGTAACATCTACATCTGACAGACCACAAGGTTTTGTAAATACAACTAAGTCCAACATACAAAATGAAACCAGGGGAACATATGGCAACTCTGAGAACCCCACAGATAATTTATCCATTTTTTCATCAGAAAATAATTTTGGAACATCATCACATATTCGAATCACAAGGTATCATCAGAGACAGCAACAAAGAGCAATCACTGACTCTGGAAGACATACTAATTACCGCTGGAGGAGGTCAGTGAAATCCACACCGGCACTGTCAGAGAAGGAAGTGCAGCCAGTGTTAAAATCAGAATCAACTTCATGTGCAAAAGTTGAGCTGAATTTGTTAGATGCCAATGACAATAATCCAATGTTTCTTCCAACCAACCAGTATCACTTCACTATCACTGAAGAAGCAGCAGAGGGGAGCACCATTGGAACAGTGGGTGTACCAGTTGTTGTTGTCTTTGAATTACATTATGGTACTGTCCATTTCACTGTGAATGCTGTTGATAGCTCTTTCACCTTTATTTTCATTTGTTTTTGGATCCCTTCTTCCCATCTTTTCTTGGGAAAGATGGTCATGATGATAATTATATTAATTACTATATTCTGAATGTGAATACTTATCTGAAGAGCAGTATATGTATGGCAGTAGTAATGTTTGTTACTGGAACTATGAATATATGAGTAGAGTACTTGATTAAAATGAAATCTCAGTACAGAAAATTACAGGTACAGTATACAGAATATGGCATGTTCAGAAACTGCCTTCCTTTGAATATACAGTAAAGAATTCTTTTTATAAATTTATGCTGAAAAAATTTTCTTACAATATCCTTGACAGGTTCATGCTGAAGATGCTGATGAAGGAGTGAATGGTCTGGTTACGTATAAAATTCAGACCCGAGAAAATACAACAAGAAATGCCCTCAGTAAATCTGTTTCTGTTGACAAATTCAAAGGAATCATCATGCTGGTAAAAAAGTTACCACCAGGTCTGGTGACAGTGTTTATTGAAGCTTCAGACTCGCCACTGAACCCATCTGAGACCAGGACATCACTAGCTGTTGTTACTATTGAGTAAGGAAGATGAAAAAATGTTTCAGTATGCAGATTTTAATACCATTATTATTATTATTTATGGGTGTGTGAGAATGTGTAGTTGTACAAAGTTTGGGTGTGTGAGAATGTGTAGTTGTGCAAAGGTTTGTTACTACCCATAGTAATGTATGGGTGTGAAGCTGGTATTGCATAAGAATAAATAATCAGTGAGTAAGAGGAGTGGAAATGGGATTATTGAGTACTGATAAGAAATACAGTAATGCAGTTTGGGAAAGATGTGGAGTAAGGAAGTCTATTATTAATCATATGAAAGAGAGTAGGCCTAGATATTATGATCATTCAGAAGGAATGGAATTATATACAGTGGGGAGAATGGAATATATGAGTTTGAATGTAGGAAAATGCATGGAAGACCGAGAAGATGTACTGATATATAAGTGTGTGAGAAACCTAAGTTTGGAAGTTGATGAAGCTATGGAATTAGCAGGGAACTGAGCTGGTTGGATGAAGGATGTACAAAGAGGCACATGACAGGGATTCTGTACCCTTTTGTTTCACTTGGTACATGATGGAAGAACTTTTATGGAAGGTGTATGTGAAATGTACCTGTGTACAAAGTACAAAAAGATGTATGCAGATGTTTTGGCTTTTGGGAAGAAGCCAAGGTTCCAAGGATTTGAATGGCTGTGAATGAATGTGTGGGCAGTTTAATCAGGGGTGTCATTAATAGTTCTCCCACTTTCATGCTTGCTTTTTGCTTTTTTCTGGATCCTGCCTCATCCCACCTTTAGGTGGGAATAAGAGTCAGGATGGCAATGATGATGCAGGTGAGAAATCATATTACTGTGCAGATTATACTGTCATTATTATTTCTCTAACCAACAATTTTTTTTCTTATTTCCCTTACCTATTACAAAAAGGTCACTGTTCAAAAAATAAAGTAAGAATTTATAATTGCCTAATGTAACTGAATGCAAGGTCTTCTCCTGTGTCAGAGCATCACACTTTTGTGGGCCAAGGCTTTTAGATATTGATTATAATAACTATCTATTTCAATGCTTCTTATGCCTCTAAAAAATATTCCACTATGATTATACTGACTATCTATTTCATTGTTTCTCATGCCTCTAAAAAATATTTCACTATCTGATATTTACAAAGTAGAACAGAAACTTATAACAGCTTAACATACTCAGTGTAACCTTTCTATCTCATCTTCAGTGTCAAAGCAACACACTCATGGGAGCCAAGGTTTATAGGAGCCCCATTTGAATTCTGGGTGGGAGGAGATGCGCCGGTGGGGACGAGTGTGGGGCAGGTGAGGGTGGTGGACCTGCCCGGACCAGACCGCTTGTTTGATATGTTCCACTCATACAATGAAGGAGGTCAGTACTGGCTGTATATTAGAATGCCTAGACAGGATGAAACTTGTGAATTAACCTCTTCACTACAATTATCATATATTTTTTTTTTATAGGCAGAGATGGAGATGATGATGATGTTGACAATGGTGATGATGATGATGTTGACAATGGTGATGATGATGATGTTGACAATGGTGATGATGATGATGATGATGATGATGATGATGATGATGATGATGATGATGATGATGATGATGATGATGATTATGATAATGATGATGACGTTGATGGTACAATAGTGTCTTTATATTTTTCTAGTCATCAAAGGTGCCAACCATCAGCTTATTCAGTGTAGTGGTATCTTTAGGTGACTTTACACAGACTGACAGGCAAAACAGTTTCCTCTAACCCAGAAAACCATTTATTGTCTTGGATGGCAACCATATGACCAGCTAATTGATGTCTAGTTGTCTAGTGGATTATGTGGTTCCAACCAGATGTAATAGATAAAGGGTTAAAATCCAAGGGGAGGTCAGGATTTATTGTTTGTATAATGCTACTTGGGCTGAATTGGCTAATCAAATCATCAAGGGTAGCCAGAATAAAGTAATATTAAGAAATCATTGTTCTGAAGGAGTTAAAACAGCTTAAGTATTTTGTCTTAATCCTGATTTTTCTTTGCCATCTGACAAGAACTGGTTACATGGTCAAAAGTAATTGCCATACCATTTTTTTTTTTAATTCTATGTCTGTCATAGCTGTATACAGAGTATTCTGGAAGTAACTACAATACTGAATAAATTTAGATACCTGATAGTGTCTTATGGCACTCCAACTGCATTTTACAGTACCAATAAGAGATTCTGAGGGATGGCTTGGCTTTATCACTCAACTGGATGTGACCATAAGAACTGAAACCTATAGGATGGTTTGGCTTTATCACTCAAATATTGCCACTCAGGAATTAATGACTGGTCACTCTCATCTTAAATTGCTTTACTGAGTAACCTTGTCCCTGGTAGCTAAGCTCCTGATGAGGCAGCAAAATACTGGATGACAGATGTAATAACTTTGTCATCAAACATTTATTCTTTGTCCCCAGTTCCTTTTGCTATCGAGGAGTCATCAGGAATAGTGTCAGTGGTATCACCATTGCAACAACACTCTCTTCCTACTTACGAATTTGAAGCAGTGGTGACGGATGGACACTCATCACTGGCCACCAACCTGACCATCCACGTGGCTCCTGCACCTCGCTCACCCAACAGGAGGGATATTGTCATATCCTTCTCCATACAGGTAGGGAGGGCAGGTATTGTAGTGGGGAAGTGATGTTTAAATCTGGGAATAAAAAATGTAGCACTTCTCAGAATCTTACTTTGATGATTTTACTAGTTACTGTTACAGGTCAATGGTGCTTTTTTTTTTTTGGTAAAATTGTTAAAGTTCTTTGTCCGTTTCCAATATGCAGACATTTATCTTCATGATTTTCCTATGTTACTTTTTGGTAATATGAACCCACTGTTTAAAACCACTTATGCTGGGCTATAGATAGATAGATAGACAATGCTTCCAGCTTGATTGTAAATGATTTATATGCTGATCACAGGTAAAACTTGAGAAGAAAACATAAATTGCCACATCTTCATTAAAGCATATCTGTGATACAGATATCTAATAAGCTTTTGGAAATACAGTGCAGTACTGTAATATAAAATCATCTTCAAAATTCTTTTTCTGAAGTTGCAGTGGTGTAATCAAAAGCACACAACACACAACCAAGAAGTACCAGGTTTAAACCCCAGGTCAGCCATTTGACCTTCGGGCAACATTTTCTTTATCTTATCCAATTTGTACCAAGAGCTGAAATGGTGTATTGGGTTCCAAATTTGTTGGGAATTAACAAAAGCCATAATGATCCTTCTCTAGTTCAAAGGCATTAGTTTAAGCCATAATTCTTCTACTTCTTGTACTGCCTTTAGGTCTGCCAGGATATCCAAATGACTGTGGGTAAATATATCATCTGTTCCAGGAAAACCTATCAGGTGGTGTGGTGGGTGATGTGGTTTCAGCACTAAGGGCCGCAGGGGCAAGGCTGGCGCCAGAACCACTCTTTGAGCTGGTAAGTGTAGTAGGTACAGTGATTGTAACCACTTCTCTAGGACAATTTTTTTTTACTGCACCTGCTACATTCAGGTAATTCTGCACAATTTTGAAGTTGCATTTTGGATTGAAGAGGCCCAATATAGTAATCATTAATGCCTTCGCTATGAGGGAGATTTGTCTAGGCTTAATGAAATAGACCAACATTAGCCTGAACAAACTGAAAAAGATATCTTCAGGATGACAAGGCTAAAAAGAACATTCATGATAATTACTGTACATTTAATAAGTAACATGTCTGATAAATGCAGTTTTGGCATAGTGTTCTATGTACTTTAAGTATGATGTGTTACTGTTCATGTATAATCCCATTCTTCATTCATTATCCCCTCCAATGGATTCTTTTTTTCCATCCAAAACTAGGTGATTTTACAAAACTTGGGGGAGACTTCTTTGACTACAGAGGACAGAAAAAGTTTACATCGTCATTTAGTATGATACCATAGTATTATTCCAACTGTTGCCATGTGATTTTATTTAGCTAAGGTAGGTGGAGGCGCTCACCATCCACTCACTCAATGTAGTGCTGCTCTTGGGTGTCTGCCATTTCCTCTCCTCCCTCTTTTCCTTCCTTCCTCTTCTATCTATCTTTCCTTAATTCTTTCCTCTTCTTCTGCCTATGGGTGACTCTACACTGAGTGACAAGCCAAATGGTTTCCTGTACACCAGGAAGCCATTATTATGCTGGGTGGTAACCACATAACTAAATTATGGCACCTGGTGGTTTAGTGGGTAATTGCAGTGCTCCAATTGGATTGAGCCAGTGAAGGTTTATATCCATGGGGTAGTTGGGGTTATTGCTCATATAATGCCACTCAGGGATGAGTGAGGCTGGTCACTCTCATCTTAAATGTCAGGATCAACATGCCTAGCCCAGGGCTCCTATGCTTCTCATGGGGAAAGGTAGGATTGGATGATGGATGGATGGATGGAGAGACTTCTTTCACTGTACAAAATAATATTATACAATCTTTTTATTTATTTGCAAAATGGCAGAGTAATGTCAGATTATAAATTATTTAAGTCTTGATAATCTTGAACTTAAGCTTTAAACTAACATTAATTTTACTACAGAAAACCATCTGATACCTTATTACTGTACAGAGACAGATGTGAAAGTACTCTTTTGTAAAACCGAAAAGATTTATTTTGGTAGGAGCCTCAGTTTGTCTTTACTTATGAGTTTTATATGCACTATGAAATAGTTTTATACTCCTTACAATCTTTTATACACTTTACAACCTTGAAATGAGTTACTTGAGAGGAGCATGTGGAGTGATGTGGAGGGACAGGTTGACGAATGAAGAAGTGAAGGAACGTTGTGGGGTAGATGTGGATGTGGTTGAAAAGATTAGGAGAAATACACTGAGGTGGTTTGGACATGTGGAGAGAATGGAGAATGAAAGACTGACTAAGAGGGTGTATGTAGGTGAGGTGGAGGGAGGGAGAGGGAGGGGTAGACCGAGGATGAGGTGGAGGGATGGAGTTGAGAGGTATATGAGGGAGGGGGGGGTGAGTTGGGGGGAGGGTAGTCAAATGGTGGGTGACAGAGTGACTTGGAGGCGTTTTGTCTGCGGCCACCCTTTGCGGGATTAGGGCGTCGGGCCATAGATAGATAGATAGACAACCTTGAATCAGTGTAGTGGCAAGTACGTAATACATTGCTCTTTTGGTTGTCAGGTGAGTCCAGAGGCACGGCATTACTTTGCGCTGGCACAGGATGCAACACTGTATACAGTGGCTCCTCTTGACTACGAGACACACTCCAATCATACCCTTGTCATTGTTAGTGCACGCACCTCGGACATCTTCTACATAAATGTGCAGGTAAGGAGTCTTCAGTGTACAAGTGTATGCTATATTGCATTGTTAGGCTGAAGAATAGTACAGTACCATAATTATGATGCTTGTGGAGCTGTATACATATGCTTACATACAGTGCTTTATATGTAGATCCAGTATATTGTATATGTGTATAGTATGTAGCTCCCTGTGAGTGCCATACACACATACAGTAGTCAGTGGGATAGATCTGAGATTTGTATGATATGTGAATAGACGATGAATACAGTAAGCTCTATTGTGATAAGTGTTTAACATCTAGTATTGTATCACACAGGTAGAAGACATGAATGACAATGCTCCTCAGCTGAATGCAGTGAGTTATGAAGGTACTATTCGAGAGAATGCACTGCCTGGCACCTTGGTCAGAGTAAACCCATCAGTCCAGGTAACATGTCAGAAATTTCCTTTAAATATACTGATGTATAAATTTCAACAGAACTAAAACAAATGCAATACTGCCCTCAAAAAAGGTTATCATTGTGGTCTGTCTTTCAAGGGCTATACTGTACAGCAAATATTCAATTGATCAGTCAGTCAATAGGCCATATTTTCTCTTGTTTACTGCTTTCCTTATTACCAGTGTCTGCTGAAACTTGCTAATAATGTGTTGCCCACATCGTTTGTATTTAGAACTGCCCTTTGATCATAATATTCCATTATCTTCCTTTCAGGTGATTGATAGAGACAGTTATCCAGGCTCAAGCTACAATCTGCATCTTGTTGGAGATGCATCATCCATTTTCTCAATTGACTCTTCAGATGGACAAGTCCACTTCACTGGTACAAATCTTGACCGTGAGAAGACTGATGCTTACCATCTTGTTCTGGTAGCCCAGGATGATGGCAATCTAACTTCAACTGCCAACCTTACCATCACAGTTATGGATGTCAATGACAACATTCCAAAGTTCATGCACAGAGAACCACTTTTCTCAGCAAGAGAGCACCAAGAGGAACACAGTTCCAGAAAGCTTCCTGACAGTGCAGATTTGGAACATCTGGCTGATTTGGAAAGGTCGTTAGTACGCATTGATGAGTCTCTTCCTATTGGAAGCAGAGTAACACAACTTACAGCTACAGATGATGATGCTAAGCAGTTTGCAGACATTCGATATGCAGTTGTATCAGAAAAATCGTTTAGTTTTTCAAAAAATAGTACTCCACCTGTACTCATGGACACAAAGAAGTTCTCCATTGAGTCTAAAACTGGTACATTAATAGTTGCAGCAAATCTAGAACCAGAACACTTCTATTTGGTGAATGTATCTGCAACTGATGGAGGTGGTTTATCATCTCACACAACAGTAACAATTGCAGTGCTTGATGTTAATGATCACACACCTCGTTTTGAGCGTCCGGTGTACAACTTTGAAGTGGTGGAAGGAGAGTACCTTGTTGGGGAGGTGGGTAAGGTGGTTGCATATGACCAGGACAAAGGAAAAAATGCAGAAATTCATTATCAAATTATCTTTTACAATAGCACAAGTACAGATCAATTTTTCCCATTCAGGATTGTTGAAACATCAGGAACAATTCTGGCCACTGGTTCAGTTGACAGAGAGGAGCGTGAAACATATGAGTTTACAGTTGTGGCAAAAGATATGGGAGACCCTCAGTTATCATCATCTGTCCTTGTTCACATAGACATAACTGATGTAAATGATCATCCACCTGTTTTTCATGGCTATAAGGATATCGTATATCCAGAAGATTCTACTGGGAACTTCACACCCTTATATGAAACATCTGTTAGTGAGAATGCTCCCAGGCATACAGCTATATCAACAATCTTTGCTAATGATTCAGACTCCAGTGCAGCAGGAAATGGTATCATATTATATAGACTGGAAGGTGGTGAAGACAAATTTGCCATCAACTCCAAAAATGGGACTGTTTACACAGTTGGTTCTCTTGACTATGAACGCTGGCCAAAGTACAATCTGACAGTGGTGGCTCAGGATCTTGGAACCCCACCACAGAGTAGCACTGCCATGCTCTTGGTCTCAGTGACAGACATAGAAGAAGAATTAACCAGTAGACTCTTTGATCGTGAGGAGTATCAGGTAAGTTTTTGATAAGTTATTTTTTGCTTTAGCCTGTTAATTACTTTTCAAAGCAAATACCAGATATCTTGAATACTTTATCTCATGCAGCCTATATTGCTATAACCATATAATGTTATGGTAGTAGCTGTGCATTATATTAACCAGCTCATTGCAGTGATATCCTATACTGGCATATAATGTATATTATTCTTGGTATCACAAGATATTCTCAGTCAGTTTAGGATAGAGATAATCTCAGTCAGTTCAGCAGAGAATTTTCAGACTGGATGGGTTAAATATACTGCAGCTTTAATTGCTCCTAAGTCAGTTAAAAATTGTATAATGGTAATGAGAACAGAAAGAAAAATACATCTTTGAGTTAATGGAGTTAACTGTAGGGTTGTATTTGTGACATGAGTAACTGTAGGTATTTTGCTATGCTACACTAGCACTGTAACTGATATGCAACTTTACAATACTCACAGGTATTGGTAATGGAGAACAACAACACACCCCTCCTGGTGCTGGACTTGAATGTCAGCTCTGCATACCAGCACCACCACTTTCTGTACCAGCTGGTTGATGTTAGGATGAAAGACACTGTAGCAGTTGATTCATTGTCAGGAAGGATTTATCTCACAATGAGCCTGGACAGGGAAACAAAGGAAAGATATCATTTTAAGGTGAGGTGAAGTATGGATTTTGAGGTTTTAACTATGTATGAGTGATTGTAAATGACTGAGAAAACAATGTATGGGAGTTGATGTGGCTAGGAAACTGACAGGGGATCAGGTTGGTTAGATGAATCATCAGTATGTACAGATGAGCTTATGACAAGGGATTTGCATCCTATCTTTTAACCTGATAGTTGACACAAGATTCTACTTGGCAGGTGCATGGAAAGTTCATGTATAAAGAAAAATACCCCATAAAAAATGAAAAGGACCATTGGGTAGAGGCAGGATATTGGGGACTTGACTGGTGAGTGAATAAGCGACTAATTCATTTTGCTGGGCATGCTGTTGATAGTTCTCCCACTGCATTTTCTCGTTCTTGATCCTACTTCATTCTATCTCTAGGTTGGAAAAAGGTCAGAACGATGATAATGATGTTGATGATGATGATGATGATGATGATGATGATGATGATGATGATGATGATGACAGTGATGGACATGAGGAAAATGTGTATCACCTGGAATAAAAACTTTTATGATTCTTAATGCTGCATCATATGACAGTCATGTTGAAAAACACACATCACCTTCTTTTGTCATTTGTGTTTAACATCGCTGGAGAATTCAGACAACGCATCTTTAATATACAAGGTACCAAACTGGCTTTTAACACTCTGTTCCCATGACTCTTTCTCAACTGATTAAAATCATCTTTCGTTAGATGGAATAGAAGGCTAGAACTGTCTAATCATGAGAGTTAATATTATCAGTATAAATACTGTCAGGGTCCTGTACTCTCAGCTAAATCATATCATCTGATGTAAATTGGAACAGAATGCTAGAACTGTCCTAACCATGAATGGAATAATGGTACCAGTATTAACACTCTCAGGTGCTTGTGACTCACTTTCAGCAAAAGAAAGTCAACAGTTATTAGCTGGAGTAGAATGTAAGAGCTATTCTCTCCATGAGAGGGTTAATGAACAGCTATTGCCTTTTTTAGGTAAGAGCCGTTCCACCAGAGCAAGGTCAATCATTGAAGCGTGTAAAAGGAATAGACTTCCTTGAATACACGGTCACCTCCTCAACCACCACTGTGTCTCGGTCCGGTGTTGCTTCACTCCTTCCTTCAGCAGCGGAGGAGACAGATTCCTGGAGTAACCTCTCAGACCATTATCTCTCCAGCTTACGGGACGAGATGAGAATTCCGGCTGAAGTAGTGCCACTGGAAGGGTTTTCAAGATCTCGAAGGAAATTAAGATCACACACAGGTAAGATATTGATAATTTTTTGTAGCCAAGAATAAACTATGAATGTGTTAGTAGTGTTAACAGGTCTTTCATTCTTGTACAGTACAGCACATTCTTTTTCCTTGTTTCTGGATCCTCACTCAACCCGTCATTACATGGGAAAAGTGGTCAGTATAATGATGATGATGATGATGATGATGATGATGGTGATGATGTATATACAGTATGTACGTACGTATAAGCTGTTACAGGCCAGTGGCTGCTGTTAAAATTTTTTCAATGTAGAGACTCCCTTCCCTCCCTCAGGCTTCTAATGACTGGTAATTGAATACTAAAGAACATCCTGGGCAACCTACACCTGATGGAACAATAAAGAACTGGATGATAGGTAGACAGAAGGAGCAGTGGATGTGGCCCATAAGCATTCAGGTCCAATGGTTTATTGGGGTTCGCTGCTCACATAATACAATTCTGGGGAAAGTTGCTGGTCCCTCACCCTAAATGTCTGAACTGAGTAGCCTAACCCAAGGCCCATATGCTCCTGATGGAGCAACACAGGACTGGATGATAAGTTCATTATATAAGAATGATCAGTGACAGATCAAGATGGATGATCCTGGGGTTTTGGAATCTCACTTTGTCAACTGTGCAACAGTTTTTCCAGTTTTTCTGCCAGTATAGACAGCTAAAACATATCAGGCAGAAATTGATCATATTTATCTAAAGGAATAAGCAGCAATAATTGTACTTTCTAGTACTTTATACGAATTTAGCTTTGCTGATAACACTTTGTAAATGATATGTCAACAATATATAAACCTCCTTCTCGCTAACTGCTGCCTCCATTCCTGTAGACAGACAGAGATACCTGTATATCATTAAAAATTGAATGTGCAATGACGAAAGTAAGCGTATTAATTTTTAAAATTCCTTTAGGAACACCTGTAATCATTAGATGTGATAAGCCTGCATCTCACAGTGCAAGCTGTAATGAACAATACAGAACAGTCACATATGTTCTATCATTACATGCAATGCTTCAGAAATTATAAAAATACTGAGGAACTTGTCCAGACCTTTGTGGCCCAAAGATTTGAAAGCTGTTGTGGTAATTATAATGAGTCTGTCCTAATCTGACTAAGATCCATATCTCCTTTCATCTTAGTTGATGGGCATATGTAATCAGCTTGGATGGTTTGCTTGACTAGTAACCAAGGAGATGCATTCAGGTATCTTAACTAAGGCTCATCAAATTTTATGCAACCAGTACCTTGTATTCAAACTATAGGAGTGACCCAGTTTTATCAAGTGGAAATAATCCATCAGTACCAGGGATGACAACTTTTCCTTACAGACAGTCACGGTAATAGACGACGTGTTAGAGAACGCAGTAGTGGGAATGAAGAGCTTGGGCTGGATGAGGTATGGGTGACACTGGTGGTGGAGGATCAGAATGACAACTCACCAATGTTTGTTCCTCACGGCCGGCCCATTGTGGCAGCTGTCCCTGCAACAGCTGCTTATGGTCATTTTGTCACACGAATTGTGGTGGGTATATTGTGGCTGCATTTTGTGATCATTTACTCATTAATACCTTCAATCTGATGATGCAATTTTTTTTGTTTTGCTTTTGCTGTCCTCAGATGATTTAATATGGCTCTGGAGCCATTTGAAATTGGAGGGTTTAGATATACCTCCATTACCCCTTTCAGAAAGAGATTTGCATCCTCTTTTAGTCAATTACCTGTGATTTAAAGGTGGAACAAGATACTGTGATACTACATCCATACATCATTCCTTTAATATTTCATCAAAGCCAGAAACAGTTGCAATCCAGCAACTGTAATAGCTCTGCATTTGACATGGTGAAATAGCAGTTTTCTCTCAGGTGAGAGCAAACAAGCTTTAACACCATGCTCATGTGTGATGGGTGAAATCATGTCTTTTAGATGCCTTCAATACCTATTGAGATAAGAAAATTGGTTTTATTGGCTATAAAAAAACATGCTTTAGTGGTGAAAAAAATACAATACATTGAGTTTTTGAGTAATGAGTGTTTATTTTCAGGCACATGACCCTGATCTTGGAAGGAATGGTGAAGTGCGTTATGAAATTCTTCCAGGAGATGGAGCTCAAGATGCATCCACAAGGTTCACAGTTGACCCTGCCACTGGTCAGGTACAGTAATGTCTATTGTTATCAAGAAATTGCAGTCAGTCCCAGTGAGACTGCGTCCAAGAGAACCAAATTCATTAGGTTATCAAATTTATTTTAAGTTAGATGACTGAAAACATTTTCTAAGTAGTTTTGTGTATCTGATGTGAATCACAGAAAATGTGGTATGTGTTAGGAATGTAATGCTGTATGGAAGTGAGACCTAGGCAGAAAAGAAAGAGGATATTCACTGGCCCAAATTTACAGAAATGACAATGATTAGGTGGATGTGCAGTGCATCCTTGAATGCGAGGCCTGGGGGGGCTAGGTTAACGATGGACAAGTTGAAAGGAAGGATGGGACTGGAGTGCATCAGTGTTTTGACGAGGAGGGGTAGACTGAAATAGTTTGGGCTGGTGGAGAGGATGGGGGATGACAACTGGGTGCAGAAGGTTAGAAGTGTGAATGATGAGGGAGGGGTTGCGAAAGGCAGACCAAAAAAGACCTGGGACAAGGCCATAGAACGCTTCCTCAAGGATAAGGGACTGAACAGGGAGGCTGACAGAAATCGAGCCTGTTTACAGTCACTTTTTTTCTCTATATATCTAATCAGGTGCAGTCTACCCATGCTCATCACCTTACTAGCACTTTCAATGCCCAAGCATCCTAGTAAGTATGAATGTACTGCTCTAGCTTTCAGTGTAACACTACTCATTCGCCTCACCACCATATAATTAGAAATTAGTTCAGAATAATAATGATAATCATATATGGACTCCCATCAGGTTGTGGTGGTTGGGTCCCTAGAAAATGATGAGGGCCAGATGTTTGGGTTTGATGTTAGAGCCACAGATCAGCAGGGAGCACCTACAGGACGTACTGCAATAGCTAATGTTTTTGTAAGTGTAATCTTGAATATTTATACCTTTTGCTGATGATAATGTAGATGTGGCTGACAGAGTAATGGTAGCTTATTGCTTGTAATAATGAAAATTTTGATGTTATTACTTGAACTGATTATTTTCCACGATTACTTAAAGAATGATATGCTGCAATACATCACTTTCATGCTGCTTAATTTGAACTGTAACTATTAAAAAGTAATAAATGATGTTAATAGGTTACGATATTAGTGATACATCTAATGTTCTTACTATGCCTATCTGTGATTTTATAGGACTGAGTAGGTTCATAATGCCATGTCTTCTGTTACTGTTTTATCAAACATTGTTTAAATCTGAGTTTCTTGGGGATAGGTACATGTACTGGGTGTTGGTGGTCATCTGGTGGTAGAAGTTGGTGCTGCTCCTAGGGAAGTGGAACCTCATTTGCATCATATACAAGGGTCAGTACGTTTAACTTTTTTTTACTGTATTTTAAATGGTGCTTCACAAAGAATCACAGTGATCGCATTAAAAAAATGGTGATTGTACAAACAAAAGGGTGAAGAAATGTTAAGACCGTATAAACAAACAATCATATACTTTAATGATCAACTGTAAAATGACTTATTGGACTTCCATTTTATGACACTATGTTGTGTGTTCAGAATGCTAAGTAATGTGTCTGGGCTGGAGGTGCGAGTGCAGAGACTGGCTCCCCATGTGGATGGTGATGCTGCCCATACCACTGCGTAAGTACCTAAAGTACCTACCATGCCTAGGTGTTGCCACATTACAGGTACATTATTAATTACTGTGCATCTTTTACTGCTTAAGCATGTTGATGTATTTTTTATTTTAATGTGGATAACTCCTGATGATACTACTCAGGTTACAGTAAGTGCTGTTGGGGTTAATGAAAGTACAGTTTCACTATCCTGTAGACTGATCATATATTTTATGCACTTTACCTGACTACTTATGATGCTGTGGAAAAAGAACTTCAAAAGTAAAATTTATGAACCTAATGGTAGCTTCATTTGCAGAACTGATGTGTATGTGTACGCGGTGGACCCAGTGACTCAGGATGTGGTGAAGGCGGTGTTGTTGCGCCAAGCACTGAGGGGCAGCCGCAACAGACTTAGGTCCATGCTACCATCAGGACTTCACCTGAAGGGCATGAGACTACCACCAACACCAAAACAAGGCTATATATTGCAGGTACTGTTGCTTCAGTGTTTCCCTCCCACCTGTGATTTGCTTACATGTTGCATGATGCTTATAATAAGAGCATTTATGAATATACACTACATGAACTGTGCATTTGGATGCATGTATCTATTCATATACTTATTTAGCACTGCAGCTTCCCCACAAATACAGCAAGAGGCACAATAGGGAAAGGATTACCTTAAGGCAACTGGAAATTATTCAGATATAATCCTGTAACAAATGTTTTGTGGTACTGTACTGTATCCATTTGTAGAATGGTTGCTGTTGGGCCTAAGTTATGCTGTCTTGAACCTAATACAGTACAGATATAAATTCATAATCTGTTCATTAAGTGGCCCTTAGAAGAACAGATTACTTTATGCAGTATACTGCATAGTACATGGATGGGTGTGATAAATGAGTGTGTGAGAGAGTGAGGTATGACAGCTGATGAGTGTAGGGAACAAATAGGATCAAATTGACTGAATGAAGTATAAACAAAGGAGCACAAGAGCATGAACTTGCAACCCATTTTTACCTAACAGTCAACAAATTGGCTCTCTCGGGGGAGAACTATATGAAGTTTATTTGCAAAAGAAGAAAATAAATAAGTATGTGTGGATGGTTAGGCTTCTAAAGTGAGACCAGGATCCTGGAGGCCTGAATCATGTGTGAATGACTGCCAGACTCATTTCACAGGGTATGCTGCTGATAGTCTTTCCAGTTTCAGACTCCTGTTTCCTTGTTTCTGAATCCTACCTCATCCCATCTTTCTGTGGTGAAAAAAGATCAAAATAATTACAGTATTATATTACAAAAATGTGCCAATAGTTCTGCATAATCATGCTATATACTGTATATATAGCCTAACAGGAGTTAGTGGATGTTGTCACTGATTTCATATGGCATGTACAGTATAGTAGTACTACAGTATTCCTTTACAGTACTGTAAGTCTGCCTGTGTGAAAGATTGTTATACCTGATCCTGTATTTTACTGTCTTGAACCTATTTATGCCCATAGTTCCTTCTTCATATTGGCTGTTTGTGCTTCCTAGAAGGAGAAGATTAAATTAGATAATCCATGCATTCCCTTGGTCAGCACAACTCTGGCAGAGGAACCTCAGGAAATCTGTTGTAGAGATCAGGTCAGAGGAAGCTGACTATTGAGCCACAGTTCAATTGCTAAAGGTGACCAGAGACTCTTCTATCATATAAAACGTTGCTTAGGCTTTAGGTTGGTCTCATATGATATAAATGTTCTGGATTATTGTAGCATAGCCTTGTGCTCTCCCATGCACCAGGCCCTCTGATACCTCCAAAGAAGTAGTAAAGGATTGGCTGTGTCTTTACTATTTTATCAGTACTGTACTTCAGCCATGAGTGCAAAGATAAATCTAAATAGACTTTAACTGCCATTAGTAATCTTTAGAACAGAAACTAGTACACTGTACTGTACAGTATGTGGTAACCTGAGTACATCAGTCTGTTAAATTGTTTATTGATTTTACAGTTTACATATGAGGAGGTGGGGGGGATAACAGGGTGATGTGGAGCCTACTTCAGTGCTCCTGTGAACTGGGTCGAGAGATGAAAACGTGGTGTTCAGGAACCAAACCTCCCACACTCTTCCTTGTACATGAGGGAGTATTCATTCACTGCACAGGGATGGCCCTACAGGGGTGCTTACTTGCCTGCAGTCGATGGCTTTTTTGGCCAGACAGACACAGTGTTACTCAACAACACCAACAGCATATATTATTGATACTGGTTATGTTTGGCTAAGTGATTATGGAGGGAGAACCTTCACTGAAGAACATGTGTAACATATTGTAATGCACTCATAAATATTGTAATGAAAACAAACAAGACTGAATCTCACATTGCTCAAAATATGCAAAAATACTGTATAAGGCCACCTACCATTTCAAGCCAGGTGCCACAGAAATACCAGATATCATTTAGTACCTCAGATTAACAGAATCTGCAGTACACTGAATGCTTTCCTGAGAAGTAATGATGATATAATGCCTCTACCTTTGTACTTTCTCATTATTTATGTATCCTACTTAAGCCAAAGGTGGGAATAAGAATAAAAATGACAGAGATGATGATGCTGATGCTGCTGATGATGATGATGATGATGAACTTATGTAGAACTAATAAGTATTTCTCATCAACCAGACTGCTGAATTGGCTATTTTGATCAGTGCAGTGGTAGTGTTCCTAGTAACAGTGACTGCCATTGCCTGCCTCTGCTACA
This sequence comes from Coenobita brevimanus, assembly GCF_032717465.1. Taxonomy (NCBI): domain Eukaryota; kingdom Metazoa; phylum Arthropoda; class Malacostraca; order Decapoda; family Coenobitidae; genus Coenobita; species Coenobita brevimanus. The sequence continues at coordinate 5,689,056 of NC_136965.1, read as the reverse complement.
AGCAACGCAAGAGGTAAGAAGGTGGATGCACATGTTAGAACTATAAGAATGCATAGATTTTTCAGCTTGCCAACTTTTCTTGTCTGTTATCCTGTCATTGCTGTTATGAATCCCTTCAACCCAAAGACATAATGTTTGTTTTATTCTTGCCACTTTCAGATGATACTATGTAAGGAAGCATAGATGTTTTTTAGCCTTCATTAACTCCTTTGTTTCTATAGATGTACATTTCAGACTGAATGAGGTCTGGAGAAAATAAGAATACATCATGCTCATGAAAGTACACTCAAACCCCATTACTTGTCTGGATAATGTTCATGGAGACCAACCAGATAATAATTGACTCTATATCAAATATATGGAGCATAATGATTGTATAGGTGAAAAATTACAATCATATATCTAAAAAAGCTGCTTTGCAGGGGGACCACAGCAACCGTATAAGTAAAAAATGGTGATCGTATATGGAAAAGGGACTAAAATGTTATGATCATATAAACAAATGATCGCATAATGGAAGATTGTATAGTGGGGACTAGACGTAACCTCATGTACAGTATAGTTTTACATAGCCGCACCATCTTTATATTTATATTTGTTTGGTGTGACATGCCTTTTCCTTCATGCAACAGACAGCGGAAGCCCATGCCCCTCCCTCCTCTAGTAACCACTGGAGGTGTGCCTGTGATGCCTCTCGCTTATCCTGGTCCATTTGGTGCCCCGTACACCCACATGAGTGACCACAGCAGTGCAGACTCCTCAGAGACACAAGACCAAGCCCACGAGCACACCCGCTACCCTCACAACCACCCACACTACCCTCATGATCACCCACACTACCCACATGATCATCAACACAGGCACCACAAATGCAAACATGGATACCACTCTGATCATGAGGTGAGTTTGTGCAATACTTTTTTAAAATTAGGATTCCAGGGAACTGAATGGTGTGTGAATGACTGTGTGGCCCATTTCACTGGGTATGCTATGTTATCACACTTCCATACCTTCTCCTTCCTCAGTTTTGTATCCTACCCAACCCACTTCTAGGTGGAGGAAAAGACCAGGATCATGATTGTGACTTTATGTTAGTGCAATAAGGTAGAGGTGGAGATCTGCAAGAAGCCAGGATTTCAGGGGCTTGAATGATGTGTGAATGATTTTGTGCCTCACCTCAATCTCCCCACACTGTATGTTTTCACTCCTTGTATATGGATCCTACTTCACCCCACTCATAGATGGAGAGAGAAAAAAAAAGGTTATGATGATATCACATTTGTGCTGCTTGCTCCATACATAGTAGGGGACAATATTTCACCTACTAGTCCACTGTGCCTACTTCACATTTTGGACTTGACGGTAACATTCCTCCTTGATGTATCATATGAAGGAGAATCATTAACTGTACAGGCAGAGCTTCATATCTAGTCTCTCTTAGCTTCAGAATATTAGCCAACAGAGGAAAGTGATAAGCAGAAGAGGTGAAACAGTAGGCATACTTTTGTCCCTGACTGCATTTCTTTTATTTAGTTACAGCACTCATGTGGAAGTGAGCAAGTGTCATCACACATGGACGAAGATGATGCAGGACTATGCCGGCATCACGCTCCATCACGTAAGCGTCGGCGGGGGACTAATGATGTTCCCCCTCCCGCTCCCCCCCATCATCCCCTTGTGAGGCCTGGATCCTCTAGGGCTGAGTATCGTGGCCAACAGGAACACTCAAGCTCAGATGTTGACGACAGGGATCACACACCACCTCAGCTAACCATCCCTGTTCCACCAAAATGCTGTGCTAAGAACAGGTAAGTTAATCTAATCAGGAAACCATTTACTGATACTACACTGGGTGGTAACCATATAACTATATGACACCTGGTGGTCCAACTGGCTGAAGCCCGTAAGGGTTTCCCTCTGGGGGATGGCTGGGGTTTATCACTAACATAATGCCATACAGAGGCAAGTGAGGCTGTCTACCATTGCCTTAAATGTTGGGACTTAGCAGCCTAGCCCAGGGCCCCTCCACTCCTCATGGGGCAAAAAAGGACTGGATGATGATGGATAACCTATTCAGCCTAAGGATATAATATGTGATTTACTCTTGTTGATAAAATACACTATCTAGTATGCATACATAAAATACATCTATATACAGAACTGTCCAAAAATATGTACAGATTGTTAGACATCTGAGGTGGAACCAGGATTTCCCAGGGTTTGAAAGAAGTGTGTTTGAGTGACTGGCCCATTTCACTGGGCATGCTCTTAATAGTTTTCCCACTCTCATACTTTCTCTTTTCATGTTGTCTGGATCCTACCTCACCCCATCCTTAAGTGGAAGGGATGAAGATGATGATGATGATGATGATGATGATGATGATGATGATGATGATGATGATGATGATGATGACAACAAAGAAATGTGTAAGCTGTATTGGTTAGACAGGTCAAAACAGCAAAGAGATCAGTGAAAAATGTCAAGTAAGGAAGTACAATACAGTAACCCCTCATTTTATGATGATGACACATTTGAAGAAATCCACCTCAGTGATTTTTTGTATACTGAGTCAGTTATAACATGGGTCCAATGTGGATATATTTTTGACCAAGGGTCACCCACCCAACAAAGTCTAAAGTCAAGTTCTCATACGTTCGTTTATTCATTTTAGATGTCCTTCACCTACAATGAAGGCCAGGCCATACATTAGCCCGGTCAGTGGGGTGTGGGCTGACTTGTAAACAGTAAGGAGGAAGACAGGGCCTGGGAGGTCCCAAATGGGCCGCCCAGCACACACGCCGTGTCTTTTTACTGTTTTTGTGGTGTGTGAGTTCTCAGACAACTAAACTGGTAGTTATTTCACTTCACTGCAGACTTGCCACTTACCACCAAAAATAAGTCTAAAAAACATGTTTCCAGCCCACCTAATCTTGTAATTATTTTACTTCACTGCACTTCACTTGCTGCTTGAACTCCAACACCACAATATTATTCCATCACTGATGCTAACACACCTGACAGTTATGGGTTAAAAGGCCACCTTGAAACAAAAAATAACTACATGCTTTCACATCTGTAACTGTATAAGTGAAAAAAATCAATTGTACATCTACCAGTGAGATTTCGTATGGGATCATACCGATCATACCTATTGTATATCATAAAAATGTCCTAACTTTTTCATCATTGTACAGTAAGCTGTTCATCACATACTGGTTCATTGAGTGTTTGCTATTGATCAGAGGGTAGAAGAAAGTGTGCTTGGATGGCATAATCATGCTGAGACAAAAAGAAATATGATTTTGGTATGATTATAGAGAGAGAATGGATATAAAAGGGACTGTAAAGAAGAAATACTTTACAACACAATATGTGAGTGAGTTTATGAGTGTGAGAATGTATTTTACATTTATACTGGAGATATCATCCATAACCTTGAATTTGGCTGTGTTAAAATCCTCCACTTCTGTGTCATTTTCTGTGTTCCAGAATGGCAAAGGGCTAACCCTTACTACATAAAGGTGTCTCCACAAACACTTAATACCGTAAATTATTATTATTAGCTTGATTATTATTATTATTACTATTTTGCACAAACCCATATACTGTACAGTACTGTGTAGGAATATCATACCATTGTTTAAAAGTATTAATACAACAATCCTTATTCTAGACAAGGGAGAGGGGCACACCCTGGCCCCGGGTTAACCACCATAGATTGCTCGCTAGACTCCTCCACCCGGCCTCATTCACCAGACAGCCTAGAACAACCGTCATCCTCTCACACCAATGCCAGGGCCCATGTCCACCCTATCCCACGCACACACTTGAAGAGAGGAAGATCGAGTGAACAAATTAGCAAGCAAGGGAATAAGGCACTAACACCAAGTGATATCACAGAACTATAAATGCCACCCCTGACCAAATTACACCGGTGAATAGTGTTCCATGATGCAGCAATGTGCAGTAATACATCAGTCCTCACTAAGTCTACAACATGTGAAGGAAAAATACTGCCTCAGTTAAAGCAACTGTAAGTGAGAAATGCCTTTGGTTCATGACTGAAGGACTGAAAGCACAAAGAACACTCGTTCCTAACTTTGAAAACCACTTTTTAAGGAATAAGGACAAACTTTAAGCAGAAAACAGAGTTAATGCATCAGAAACTCAATAATGAAATGAAGATTACCAGAGTTATACCCAGTTTTTGTACTGATGATATTTAACCAAACTTTTGCCTTTGTATATACTGTATTGTAATCAGGCCCTTTAATATCAAGACACTGTTAGATTTTAAAAATTACTGTATTTATCATAAATTCTCCCCATAAGTTGTGAATGTTTATAGAGTGCTCATAAGAAATTTAAATTATGTAATGAAGGCTTGGGACTATAGCCTATTAGGGATGTGCCAAATACGAGTAATGTATCTGTTATCATTTAATATGATGCTGAAGTAATATCTTTTGTTTCTGAATCCTACTTAACCTATTCTTAGGTGGGTAAAAGGATCAGGATGGTGAGTATGATAATGATGTAATTTTATATGACAAAATTAACATCTGCAAGATTATCTTTAAATTATTTTGACTATTGTGTAGTAAAATATTCTCATGCAGAAATAATACTGTCAGCCAAAGTATGAAAGAGTGTATGATATGAATGAGTGCCACAATGTGCTGGTATGTGTATACATACTAAAGCAGTATTATTTTGTATCGCATTAGTACACACTACCTGTAATATTTAGCCTGACTGTAAATACAGTACAGTGGAATCGCCTAAACTGTGTTCTTATGAGACTAGGTACAGGTCAAGGCTTGAGGCTTTCGTGATATAGAAATAACTAATCTTATGGGGAAAATTACTTTTGGGCCTGTCATCTCTGAAAAGCTGCCCCCCTTTATTCCCAAACCTATATCAAACTGTTCACCAGCGAACACTAAAAACCTTCTCATGCTTGGCCGGGGAGGGAAGTGCTGTGATTGGCTTATAGGAAATGCAATGACTGAATATGATTTGTTTCATAATTGCAATGCTTGACTAAGATTGGTTTATCCCCAGCTAGATGCATGGACTTGAGGTAATGGTGCCACGCATTGCAGGAGGCATTGGAAAAACGTCACTACTGATGGCTGCATCCATGAATTATGTGAATTTCAGTGATTTACTGATGTTGTAAACCTGCTTAATGTTGCCATGTATTATGAATTAACTACAGTATTTAGAAATGACCAATATAGGAGATTCCACTGTATATCCTTTTCCTCACCCCATCCTTAGGTGGGAAGGAGGGTCAAGATAATAATGATGATGATGTAAGCATGTGTGTATATGTACAAGATCTACTAATATGTTTATTTAGATTTTCCAGTTTGTCTTATTGCTCTACAACCGTATTCATCCAACAGTCTTTCAAAATTAAGCATTGCACAGTCTTAGTATGTTTTTATTTTCCATTAACTACTTTCTAAGGTATAGTACAATGTTAATTAAGATTCTCCATAATGTGTAATGCTTACTTTAATACTGTAGTGTACATTAGGATCGTACATGTCTCGTATACAGATATCTTCACATAAACGTAAATTATTACCAGGCTAAATTATCATTTTCTTTTTACTTACTATTTTAATTTTTACTTTCATCTCTATTATATTGTGGTAGGTGGGGATGCTCACCATCCACTCACTCAATGTAGTGCTGCTGTGGGGTGTCTGTCCTTTCCTCTCCTCCATCCTTCTTTCCTTCCATCCTCCTTTGTCTTCCTTTCCTTCATTCTTTCCTTGTCCTTCTGCCTATGGGTAACTTTACACTCCCTCTTCTGTCTTTCTTTCCTTCATTCTTTCCTCTTCCATCTGCCTGTGGGTGACTCTACACTGAGTAACAAGCCAATTGGTTTCCTGTACACCAGGAAACCATTTACTATGCTGGGTGGTAACCATATAACCAAATTCTGGCACCTGCCGGTTTAGTGGGTAATTATTGCTCTCCAATTGGACTGAGCCAGTGAAGGCTTATAGCCAAGGGGTGGTTGGGGTTGATTGCTCATATATGGTAATGCCACTCAGGGATGAGTGAGGCTGGTTACTCTCATCTTAAACGTCGGGACCAACTTCCTAGTCCCGGGACTCCTACACTCCTCATGGAGCAATGTAGGATTGGATGATGGATGGATGGATGGATCTCTATTATACTCAGTTCCTGGGGATGTAATGGCCTTTATTTATATGAGCATGTAACAATGCTTTTGTGAAGGTATCCTTGGGCTTATTAAGCTACTAGTTATCAGAATATGTTTTACTGTATATAGATGGTTACCATCAACTGTGGGAGTTACTACCATGAGAGTGAAATGTAGCAACAAGCTTGGCAGCTGGGCACACACTGTCATCCTTACATGGGAAATATTCAGCCACATGTGAACAGTCAAAGTCTAAGCAGAAACTCTCACATTACAGTATTCCAATATTAATACACATTTGCTGGGAGGTAATTTACTAATTCTGGTATCTGGTTTAGCTTCCAGTCCATAGAGAACAGCTGTACCATAGCCAGTTTCAGTATGGGGATTCCTTAATAGGAAGCATGGTGTCATTTTTATGTATGAATGTATGTACTGTATGTTATACCGTGAGAATGAGTGTACAGTATATTGAATATGTACAGTCAGTTACCATAAGTACATTTTACTTTAAAACTATACAAATCTGAACTCCTTGTATTCAGGCTAACTAAATGTTACACCAAGATGTACTGTATGTAGTGAAGGCAAAGTTAATATTATGTTCTGTCAGACACAAATAATTTTTAGGCATAACCAGGAACATAGTTTAGTCTTACACTGTGTATATGAAAGCACTGAAGTGAATTGCACTTTATAATGCCATGCAAAAGGCATGTATCTACAGTACTGCTTATAACTGAAAAGTTAATTGTATTGTTTGTATACAGTTTACTATGTTTGTATATAATAACTGTGTCACACATAAAGTGCTGTACATATCTTAATAACATTCATTTATTAATTCACCTAAATACTGTACCGTGCATGCTTTCAGTGTGAAGGTAACTTCCTCTTAATGATCAAGATATGTTCATGAAAAACCAACTGAATGGCAACTGAGAATATACAGTACTGAGTGGATTATGACATGGGTTCAGTGGAGTTGCATTTGTGGACTCTGCCATGCCAGTGACCTATCTATCTATCTATTGCAAGATGCCTTAATCCCATACAGGGTGGCCACAAACAAATCGCCTTCACATCATCCTGTCCCCTGCCATTTCACTGCCCTGCTCCTAATTCACACCCCCTTCTCTAATATACCTCTCCACAGCATCCCTCCATCTCATCCTTGGCCTTCCCCTCCCTCTCTCCCCCTCCACTTCACTCACATATACTCTCCTCATCAGTCTCTCACTCTCCATGCTCTACACATGGCCAAACCACCTCAGTGTACAGGTATTTCTCCTAACGCTTCCTATCACATCCACATCCACACCACAACGCTCCTTCACATCCTCATTTGTCAATCTGTCTCTCCATGTGACTCCACAGGCTGCTCTCAAATACAGTAACTCATTTCCACTGCCTCACTCTTGACTTGTGTCCCTCCAACAACGTCCAAGCTTCACTTCCATACGTTAGAGTTGGTATCACAGTACTGTCATGTAACAACATTTTCACTTCCATGCTCACTTCCCTGTTTCTTGTCACTGCCTTCAAGGAACCAGCAACCTTTCTTCCTTGTTGTACCCTTTCAAGCACTTCACCCTCCAAACTTCCATCCCTACTCATCACACTACCCAAGTACTTAAACGTACTCACATTTTCCATTTCCTCATCATCCAACCTCACTATACATTCACCGACTTCACCTCTCTCAAAGACCATCACTTTACTCTTCCCTACATTCACCTTTAGATTCCATTTCTTACACACTCTCCCAAACTCATCCACCAAGCCTTGCAGCTCCCCTTCGTCTTCACATAACAACACAGCATCATCTGCAAACAACAGTACAGGGAGTTTCCAAACATTGCCCTCTCTCATTAGTGCCACTCCAACATCCACTGCCCTACCTTATATCTCTTTTATAACCTCATCCATGTATAGACTGAACAACCATGGAGTCATGATACATCCCTGTTTCCACCCAATCTTCAAATAGAAAAACTCACTCAGTTCACTATACACACGCACTGCAGCCTTAGCACCTTCATACATACTCTTCACAGCATTCAACAACTTCCCATCTACTCCATATATTATTAATACTTTCCACAGTCTTTGTCTATTTACCCTGTCATATGCCTTCTCCATATCCATGAAGGCCACATACAACTTCTTTCCCTTCTCTAGAAACTTCTTCACTAAAGATCTAAGAATGAATATCTGATCTACACAACCTCTTCCCTTCCTAAAGTCTCCCGGTTCTTCTCCTAAGTATAGAAATAACGTTTCCACACCCTTACAAGATACATTTATAAGACAGTCAATCATGTATGTACTTAAAAAATATGGAAATAGCAAATGAATAATAATACAAAGAAAACATGAACAACAATACTTGCATATTATTAGATTTGCTCACCAAATCTAGTCTGGTCTGGTCTGTGCTGTCATCGTGCTTTCACGCTCCCCCTCGAGGCCGGAGGACAAGTGATATCCCCAGGCAATCATTTATCCTTAGGTGTAGACCAGGTGGGGGAGGAGACATTGCCAAGGGAGATGCCAAGGAGACAGAGGAGCTGGGGAGGATGACCAAACTTAGGGCAATGTTTAAGATTGTATAAGCGAAACTGCTGAATGTAAGGAGGAAAAACATTGTACATCGGTCCAGCAATACTGTAATTGTATATCAGTTGAAAGTACAGACAAGGTTACCTGTACAAAGCAAATAGCCAAGTTTCATGTAGTTCAAAAAATACCACTCAATTGTGTAAAGTTCCAAAAATATCACAACATTACAAATTTTCCTATTACAGTACACTAAAAAGCTGGAACTCATCGTATAATACCTACAAGCAGTATCTTTACCCAGGTGATTCATGGTTTTACAGTAAGCACCTATGCTGTCTGATTATTATTTCTTAACACAAGTGAAAAATTGAACTAGAAACTTAGGTGCTAGAAAGGATGAGAGTAAAATGATACAAAAGAAAATACCAATTTGTTGTAGCTCATATACAAGCGTGCAGCTTTGTGTAATGCCTATTGACTACACATAGGTCATCAAGGCAAACATCCAGCTTGTTACATTCCTGTGGGCTAGAACACACAACTGTTGAATTTACACTGCAGGTCCCTACTTTAATCCAGAGCTGAACAGGCTGAGATAAACAAGACCGGCCCAGCCCAAAGGTGTCATGACTCGGGAAATGAACCATGAATCAAAGTTCTAAGTTGAGTGTGCTACTGATTACACTACCACCATCCCATGCACAAACATAAAGGCACTAACAGCATATCACCACACCGTAACTCTGTCGCGAAGAACATAACCTCAGGAAATATGATAATTCAAGAGTATGTGGGTATTGGTACAATCAGAGTTAAATGTTTTTCTAGTTTTCCACTGTTTCTACCTCACACATAAGGCATATCTGTTACTTTCTTCCCTGATATTACATAAAAAATAATCTCTGTGGCAGAGAAAATACTAAGTCTCTCCCAGCTTAGGAATATTTGCCAGTTAAGGAATGCGAGAAACATAGTATTAAAGGAACACAAATCCTAAGTAGGCATGCAGAGATATCACAGGCAAAAGCAGTGAGAAGTTAGAAATGGAGAGAGGGGGATTGAGAAAGTGGTAATGAAAATTTGAGAAGGAATAGCAAGAATGATATTGGGTGCAAAAGCAGGATAAGAAGCTACAGTTACAGTACTACCCACATTCTCATGACATTAATACCAAGTCATTGTTGCATGAAATTTGATAAGCCTTAATTATGAGATACAATCAAGTCTCCTAAATTACTTCTGACATCAACCCTCCAGTCTAACAATATCTGTTCATCAACTAACTAAAAGGGTTAGGGAACTTGGCCAGGTTAAAATAACATTACAGAATGGATTGGTAGAGCATTACCTAATCACTTATTGGGTGTACTGTGTTAGAGAGGGATGCCTTCCTATGATGGCACTGTTAATGCCAGGTGACCCAGCTGCCCCAGTTATACAAACAACCCTCAGCTCCCTTCTTTTCTTAGAGGAGAATAATCGGCTGCAGAAGAAGGGTACTGTAATTACAGCTTGGATTCCATCACATTCCTCTCCAGATAAGCCTGCTGCTGCTGCTGCCACTGCTAGGGTGAGGTGGGGGTAAATCATAATGTTAGTGGAAAAATATTCACAAAAAAACTAGAAAAACTGTTCACTGAAATACATTAGTTACAAGATACTTCAGGCATAAGGGTATCTTGGACAATATGTTGTCATTTGTTTGTAGCACATTAAGCCGGTATGATAGTGCTTTTTCAGAAAGCTACCCCAGTATATATCACCCCCATAAATGAGTTATTAGTACACATAGTGGGGATGAACTTTGCAGCATATTTGGCAGAATTTAAACATGTTAAGAAACTGAAGTAAAGTCACCCTATTAAGGAAGAAAGTAAGAGCTTGTTACTGATAAATTTATCTGCCATCTAATTTCCTTTCCTCATTGTATGAAGCACAGAACTTGTAACTGTTATCTTCAGCCTGATGTAAAAGAGCAACTTTTTTCATTCAGAGCGCTGAGATGTGGCCAGAGGAAAAATGGGAGGGAGGGAGAGAGGGAAGGGAGAGAAGGAAATAAGAACGGGAAGTGTGAGAATGGCAGGTATGGAAAGAAGTGACAGAGAGAAGCCGGGAGGGAAGGGAGAGAGAGAGAGAGAGAGAGAGAGAGAAGTAGGAAAGGTTTGGGTGAGGGAGGGAGAGACAGTAGGAAGGGGAAGGGTGAGGGTGGAAGAAAGGAAAGGGAGAGAGAGAAAAGGAAAGGGTCAAAAAGGGTGGTAGGGAAGGAAGAGAGAAAGTTGGAAGGGGAAGCGTAAGAAAGGGAAGGAAGAGAGAAAGTTGGAAGGGGAAGCGTAAGAAAGGGAAGGAGGGTGGAAGGACAGTGAGAGAAAAGTAGGACAGGTAAGGATGACAAAGGGAGGGAGGAAGGGAGGAAAGGAAGGGACATTGAAGTAGGAAAGGGAAAGAAGGGAGGGAAGGGGGCTGGGAGAGGAGCAGTAGGAAAGTGAAGGACAAGAAAGGAACGGAGGGAAGGAAGAGAGAAAAGCAGGAATGAGAAGAAAGTATGAGGGAGGGAATGGAGAGAGAGAGAGAGAGAGGTAGGAAAGTTAAAGACAAAGGAGAGTCAATCTGAAAACGTAGAGGAAAGGTGAAGGGGGGGGGGAAGCAGTGTTTTGAGGGGTGTGGCAAGGTGTTTGTTGTTGTTGCTTTAATTGTATTTAATAATAAAATTCTTCTGTGCGTAGACCGTACAGTGTGACACCCCTCCGTACTATACAGAGTCTGTCCGAGACATAATCTCTATGTACTCGGCACATAAATTGCAGGTTTGGATGGCCACCTGTCTCTTGATATACAGTAAACACTACTTACTGCTGAATGTCATGGCATCAGAATCTACAAAACATACGAAAGACGGGGGGGGGGGCTCTACATTCTTCCTTTTGTTCCGTTTTCTTCCACTGATTTTAATGACTAGCTACTGTATGCTGGTAGGTTCAGTAGTCAAATATTATATAGGCTCTACCGATTAGCCCACCATCCCACTTACGCCTTACAGTTGTAGGCTATACTACTCTACGACGCTAATATAAGTTGTAACACTAATTGTACTTTGCTGTGCATCATACTGTGCAATTACAGCACAACATTACTGTTCAACACTTTTGTACACTGAGTTATAATGAACTGTAACTTACTACAGTACAATTACTGTACAACTACTAGACAGTTACTGTAAATGGGCTGTGCAATACTGCTGTACAGTTCTACTACCGTAGATAACTACTGTACAAGTCTAACGAACAGCACAATAATACTGTGAAATAAGCTCCTACAACTTACATTATAGTAAATAATTAGCTTATCTCTGGCAGCACCTTCTCTAGAAAATGCGCCTTTGAGTCGATGAACAGCTGAGTAGGCCTACTGAGAGCGCAAATATCTTTTTGCATCGCATTTTTAAATATGTAATTTGCTTCCATAATAATTAACTAGACCAAATTTTTTTTTTATCATATATTTTAGTTGGTAATTATGTGATATGTAAGCCATACCGAACGACCAAAACAATCGTGTTTGAATTAACTATGATCTTTAAAAAAAAAAATCAGGATTCAGAGAGAAAACGTGCTAAAGTTGGCATAAGTGTTTTGTCTTGAGATCACAAACTCGCCTTGATTTCTGTTTTGCGTGAATATTGATTTCAAACGCAAATAAATGTATTGAGAGGCATATTTTGACCTATTCACATATATTTTGGCAATTATCTAGACTTATTTTCCAATATAAAATTTTGAGGATTTGCGGGGTGTGTTTAAGGGCTATATTTAGAGCAGTAGTGTGACCACTGGGTTACTTAGTGGTGTCTGGGGTTAACTCAGGGATTTAAGTAGATGATGGTCTTTGTACTATTTAGAGAGTTTGTTACTGAAACTGTGCTTAGAGCAGGTAAAGAGGGCGCATTTAGTGGGAAGTAGGGTGGTGAGCTACCCTTAACTGTACTGGACCAGAGTAGCCTAGTCTACCCTCAAGCCCTACACCTCGTAAAGAGCGTAATATTATAGAGTCTTATGCAGTGCCCTACCATTTACCAACCTACCTACCTGCTTACTATAGCTACTGACATACCACACAGCCCACCTAGCTACCTACCCACCTACCTGTGTCCACGTGCCTGCCTACCCAGGGGCGTACTTAGAGATTTGGGGGCCCGGGGGGCTAGGTTCTTTGTAGGGGGAGCCCCGCAAAGAACCTAGCCCCCCTCATTCTCAAAACTTATGTAAGATCTCAGCGGGGATTGTCGGGATGATAAATACAGTATATATATATTTTTAAATATTATTAAAAAAAAAGTTTATAATTTTTTAAGGCTTTTTTGGACCCCCCCCCCTCAATTGGGGGCCCGGGGGGCAGTTTCAAACAGCCCCCCCCCGCCCCCCTCAGGTACGCCACTGTGCCTACCCACCTATCTATCTACCTGTCTACCTCAGTGCCTACCTACCTTCCCACCAGCCTCCCACAGTGCTTACCTACCTACCTACCAAACTACGTAACTACCTCCCTCCCTTCAACAGTCCCTACCTACCTACCTACCAAACTACGTAACTACCTCCCTCCCTTCAACAGTCCCTACCTACCTACCTACCTACCTACCTGTCTCCCACCATGCATACGCACTTGTCTCCCACATGTCTAGCTACTTACATACCTATCTATTTATCTTCCCACTATGCATACCTACCCACTTATCACAACGCCTACCTACCTACCTATCTACCACACTGTTATACCTACCTACTTTCTTACCTACCTAGCTACTACAGTGCCTACCCACCTACCTTCATACCTACCTGTCTGCCACATTGCCTACCTATCTGCTTGCCTCCTACCTACCTACCTACCTACCTAGCAAGGATAAAGAGGAGAGGGAGGGAGGAGGGGTAGTAGAAGGGGAGGTTGGAGGGGAGGGGTGGAGGGGAGGGAGGAGGTACGGGGGGGGAAGGAGGGAGGGAGGGATGGAGGAGGAGAGAGGAAGAGTGCTTCTCAGGAAGGAGGAAGAGGTGGAGGGAGGAAGGATAACAAAAGGTGGACAGACAAGGAAGGGAAGGGAAGGAAAGAAAACGAGGGAATGGAAGAAAGGAAGAAAGGGGAGAGAGAGGGGGGGGGGGTGACGGGAGCGAGGTGGAGGAAACAGGCAAATTAGAGGGGGCGGGGGGAATAGTGGAAGGAATTTAGGGGGAGGAAGAATGTGCCGCCTTCTGATCAGTGTGCCGGTCATTTTGGCGTGAGCTGCGACGTGTGAAGGTTGTCTGCGATTTGGTAATTTTTTTTTTAATTTTACTTGCTCTAGTTGGTTTTTGCGATGATATTATTGATTTTAGTTTGTATTGTAATCACTCCTGGGTATTTTTAAAGCTTACTCGAATAATTGAAATCGTAAGAATTGAAAATAGAAGGATAACAGAGCTAGGTGTGGACGCTGGGGGTGAGGTATGTGGGTCGAGTTTGGGGTTGGTGTGGAGCTCAGGTTATGGGTGTGGAATTTTGGTTTTCAATATGTAAATTTTATGGGTATTTTATGGTTGATGTTGATGTAGTTTTTAGTGTGATGACATAAGGATTTTCTTTTTCATGTGTGAACTGAGGGAGAAGGCAGCGTGATGGCGAAGAGCAGAATGACATGGAGGCGAGTTAGTGGCGGCCCATTCCGGTTTCAAGGCACGTAGCTGCAGAGGACTACCACAACTACCAGAACTACCGCAACCACTGCTAGCACAACCACAAAACCACAACCAATGCTTAGGAGGGGGAACTTCTGGTATGGGGAAGCAATTTGGCCGAATAGTAAAATGGTGAGTATCGTGAAAAATGTTAATCACATAAATGTCAGTCTCTTGAAATAACCGGAGATGGGCCCTGGAATGTACTATAACTTTTTTCTGTAATTCTTGCCATGGTACTAGCTTTTGCTATTTGCCTTTTTTTTTTTTTAACTGAAATCAGTAGGTGTTGTAAAGTTTGAATGCACTAAAGTATATAGTTAAAAAGCTTAGGAAGTTAAATTTGTTCATGCTTCATTCACCATCCTACATGCCTACCTTCTTTACCCTTCTACCTACCTGTTATTTTTTTTTTTTACTCAAAGAAGTATACAAGAGCATTGCTGAAATTTAATTCACTGTTGCTAATACAATGTTAGTGTAGTACGGTAGTCAAATGGCAAGCCTAACGACCATCATTTTCACCTTCACTTTTTTTTTTAACTACATAGTTTTAATAAGCATTAGTTTTAGTTATTGGCTTTTTTTTATCCCTTCACTACAAAAACATCCCCTCATTTCGTTAGGCTCCAACATGCATGCGTCGGCCTTGACCACCTAGTGGCTGCTCTTCATGCTGTTCGATCTCTGGCAGCCTCCCTATTCAGTCCCTTATCCCTGAGGTCACACAATGACCTCGTCCCAGGTCTTTTTCGGTCTGCCTCACGCAGGTCTATCCCCAACGTTTATACTTAACTTTCTGCACCCACTTGTCATCCCTATCCTCTCCACATGCCCAAACCATCTCAATCTACCCCTCCTTATCACAGCACCAATACACTCCAGTCCCATCCTTCCTCTTAACTCTTCCATTGTAAACCTAGCCCCTCCAGGACTCTCATTCTAGGCCTGGATAAAATCAGTGTTGACAGGAATTAATTTAACGTGACAGGAAGCTCCCCAACCTTTGCCTTAGCAATTTATTTTAGGAGTTAAACCAGAATCAGTTTGAGCCCTCCAGCATTTAAAAGGAACCCCCCGAACACCAAGTCCTTAGCCATTTATTCTAGGGACAGCCGTGTTGACAGTAAAGCCTTGTCTTTTATGCAAAATGTTCTAAGTTCGATTTGTACTTTTAGCTTCACAAACGGCGATTTTCTTCCTGCCATTTCCAGATTATATCATACATTTTGAACTGGAAAATATGGGCTTTATTTTCCCTTAACACCCTTTCCTTAACGATTTATTATGCATATACCTTAATGTCCTATTGTTACATAAATCCTTCAAATATCAGAACCATATAGGTCATGCCTAAGTTAGGACATTGGTGTTGAGAGTAAAACCAAAAATAAATCACTAAGGAAGAGGTGCTAAGGGAGCTGAGGAATTAGAAGTACAATATATCTCTTAGAAATCATCATTATGCCCATTTGAAATTTGATGATTAGCAGGCATAAATTATCCTTCTATGGACCATCCTCCTCCTTTCAGGGGATAGGGAAGTGGTTAGGAATAATTTCTATAATCAGGTAGTAAAGATGCTATCAGGCCCATCAAAAAAAAAAAAAACAATAATAAATAAATAGTAATAATTCTGCCTATGCCTGTCTCCTCTTCTGCCTGTGACTGTCTCTCCCATCTGCCTGTGACTCTCTCCCCCATCTGCCTGTGACTGTTATTCCTTTTACCAACTATCCTGAATAATTTCCTGCTAGTGCCAATATTCTGAAAGCAATGTCTGAGCATCTTTTAACGAATGGATCTTGGCTTTGTTCAGTTTTTGTTTGGAAAGATTTTTTTATTACTGTGCACTGGCTTTTCCTGCATTCCAAGCTTGAAAATTGGCTCTAGGAATATTATTTTCTTAGTTTACACAATCTAGAAATATACAATAATAGATTGATACATATACAGATAAAGCACACGGGAGTATTATGGATTATCAGGTGTTGGCAATGTTTACAGTTTTCGCTTTTAAAAATCTTGACAAACGTAATCCTTGAGTACGAGACTATAATTTGATCATTATTGTCGTCGTTTTGTGGATTAAGGTGTCTGTGGGTGATGCTTGGAATTTGTTAGGTCCGTGTTTTGCTACTGTATTTACTTGAGGTGCCTGGTGGTGTTGTGGGTTACGGTGGTGCAGTTGGATGTGCTTTGGAATGTCCCTTCTTAAGTACGAAATTTAAACTTCTGGTCTTTAGATGATCCAGTTGGCAGGTGTTTCAGTACGTTAGGTGTGTGTTAGTGTGTATTTAGATTAGGTTACTGGGTTTGGGTGCCTGGTGGTTTAGTGGGTTGTGGTGCCTGGTGATAGTGATTGGGTGCCTGGTGATAGACTGGGTGCCTGGTGATAGACTGGGTGCCTGGTGATAGTGACTGGGTGCCTGGTGATAGTGACTGGGTGCCTGGTGATAGTGATTGGGTGCCTGGTGATAGAGGAACTGGGTGCCTGGTGATAGAGGAACTGGGTGCCTGGTGATAGAGGAATTGGGTGCCTGGTGTTGGAGGAATTGGGTGCCTGGTGTTGGAGGAATTGGGTGCCTGGTCTCTCTTCAATCACAGCTTAGTATTTCAGTTTGGGGAGTGGTACAGTTCCGAAAGCTGAAAACAAACGAGCTAATTTTTTTTTTTTTTCTAATCTGCAGGAGGCGAGTTTACTTCTAAAAAGATGGTTGAAGATCATACCAAGATGGCAAGATCAACCCAGGCGTGGAAATAAAACTGCCTTACGTTCCAAGAATATTGGTAATGTGTTAAAAATGCATCTCTTTTTACCTTAACTTGGCCTAAAACTACCATATTTGAATCTTAAGACAGTAGATGAAAAATAGTGATGCTAGTCACAAAGAAGTGCTGTGGAAAGGATGTACAGCCATTTTTTTTTTCCTAAGAGGTAAGCTGCCAAAGGATAAATCTTGGCCAAGTTAAGGTGAAAGAGCTATAGTTGTATATACAGAAAGTCCTTGTCTGTGTTAGTCACGAAAAAGTCCTCTGGAAAGTTATAGTGCAAGATACAGAAAGTCCTTGTTTACCTACTGACTTTTTTTTTTTAAATATTCCAAGTAGTTTACAGAATTTTATCCCCAGGCTCATGTATATGCTAGTCATGAAATGATAAATTTGTCCCCAGGCTGATTTGAGCATGAAGATGGTGGACTGCAGGCTGAATTTTTCACCTGCAGTCCACCATTATCCTTCGGATGGATAGGAGAGAATTACTAGTAACGAAGGAGATTCACAAAGGCGGCCCTCTCCGGTGCCTATTAGGAGTATTAATATTACTAGTAACCAATTAGACTCCTATAGTTCACTATTATCCTTAGGGATGACAGGGAGGGAATTGAGGGACTAGTTGTTGATCAGCCCCAGTCTGTCTGGCCAAGCAGACCCATCAACCACGGGTAAGCAACAACCCCTTGCAGGGCCACGCCATGCAGTGAACCAATGTTCCCTTGCGGCTGACAGTGCCCTGGAACAGCGAGGCGCGGGGAAAAGCTTGGAAGTTTGGTTGCTGGATGGATGCCGCATTCCTTTCCACCCATTTAATGGTCACCATAGTAGACTGTGGTTATATGGTTACCACCCAGTGATATGAATGGTTTCCTGAGTTGCAGGAAACGTTAGGGTGGCAGTCAGTGTAGAGCCTCCTGAAGTGGAAAGGAGAGAAAGTGACAGAAAGGAAAGGGAGAAGTAGGAAGAGAGGAGGGCAGATAAACAGAATGACAGAAGTTAAGGAAGAAGTAGGCAGCATTACATTAGATAGCATGTTTTCAGACCTGACGGATCCCTATTGCTCATCCATACAGAAATGACAGTGATTAGATTTGTGAGTAGTGCGTCCTTCAGTGAGAGGCCTGGGGGTGGTGATGTTAAGTCTGCAGCTGAAGAGTTGAGAGGAAGGATGGACTGTATTAGTATTGTGAAGAGAATGGGTAGATTGAGGTGGTTTGGGCAAGTGGAGAGGATTAAAGACAACTGGATATGGAATTTGCGAGATTAATTTTAAGGGTGGGGGGGGGGTTGAGAGCGGACCAAAAGCAACTTGGTATGAGATAAGTGTGCAACCTTGGAGGTAAGTAATTGAACAGGGAGGCTGCCAGAGATCGAGCATCTTGGAGAGCTGAATTAGGTGACCAAGGCTGACTCATGCATGTTGGTAACCAAGGACACTAATTCTTACCTCAACAAACGATCATTAAACAGTGCATTTTTTTTTTTTTTTTTTTTTTGCCCAGTTCTGTCAGACGAGAAGGCTGTACCTATAAAGTTAAGCTGGTACAAAAATATCATAACCAGTTGTCTGGAAGGAATACTACATATATTTTGGCCATACTTGTGACTTAAAACGAGGACATCTGTATATGCATTGTCTATGTATTAGTGGATGTGGGAGAGTCTCCTGTAGCAGCCCATTCTGTCAGACCTTTTGATTTTCAGTTCTTTACTCAAGTCGATTAAAGTATATTTCAGCCCTGATCCCACATCCATTATTTGTATATTTATTTACATGTGCTGACCATAAAATATTTTCTTTATTCCAATAAATAGTTGTTTTACATAAATGTTTTAATAGTTTATCGAGTGGGGTACACCTTTTCACCTTGAAGACTTTGGCACTATGAAAACCATATTGATTTTGATGAGGCAGTTGTAGAAGTTCTGATATTTGGAGATACTGATTTTTTAAATATAGTCATCTGTTTTGCTGGCTGGTGAAGTATTTTAGCAAATCTTAATGAAAATAAAAAGCATAAGTCGAGAACTGCAGCTTAAGAAAAATCCATGCTCTCGGTGCACAAACTTAAAATTATCTCGACATTTTGCTCAGTGGCACATAGTGCTGTAGCGTGCCAGTTATCATTCCCTTTACGAATGTTGCATCTTCTCTTTTTCTATCACTGCCTCAATGGTCACCGCTCCTTTGAACTGTTTGCATCCCGCCACCACTATGGCGGGTGCGTAGCACCCGTCTAGCAGCAAACTCTCATCCCTTTCTGTCCAGTTCTCTAATGCAACAGTTACCCATTACTGCCAGTCCGTCATGCATGCAACAGTCTGACTCTGGAACTGCCTTGCTTTGTATTTCGCTCTGGCCATGACCTTCAGTCTTATGACCTAGTGTGTCCAGGCTTTTAGAAATGAACGGAGCTAGAATTTAGCTATTATCGTTTTAGTTGTTCTTTGAGCGAACAATCTTGCAGGCTTTTTGGTCTAAATTAGATATAATGATAATTTATCATGTCTGACTTAAAGACCAGTCGTATGGCTACATAATGGCTGGGTAGGACGGGAACAGCAGAATGAAGATCCACATATGTATTTAATATTATTTATTGCTTACTTGCACCAGAAATCGATTGCTTTAAATTTCAATCCGTCTCAGTAAAGATACGTTTCAGTTTAGTATACGATGAAGAAAATAATAAGGGATGTAAACTGTAGGAGGTTCTTAGTAAGGGCATAATTTTTTTAAACGTTATATCCTTTTTTTTTTTTTTTTTTTTTTTTTTTTTTTTTTAAGGGAACAAAGTCTTAAAGGTGAAAAATATTACTTGTTACATATACATCTTGTGGCTTTATTACAACTGAGTCGAAGGTGTTTAAGGACAGTGTGTTAGGTACGTTATTTCAGCATTCCATATCAGAGTCTAGTCAATATTTTGCCCTAAAACTTTGAACAGGAAGACCGAGGAAGAGATGGAGGGATGGAGTGGAAAGGATGGAGTGAGAGACTAACTAGGAATGTATGAGTGAGGTGGAGCAATGAAGTGGAGAGCTACATGAGAGAGGGGGAGACCGAGGATACGGAATAGGGATTGAGTGGAGAGGTATGAGAGGGTGGTGTAAGCTGAGGGGGGGGGGTAAAGGAGAGTGAGATGCGCAGTGTATGTGAAGCTGAGGGGGTGGAAGGGGCATAGAGGGGGGGACCGAGGATGAGGTGGAGGGATGGAGTGGAGAGGTACATGAAAGAGAGGGAGAGCGAGGATGAGGTGGAGGGATGGAGTGGTGAGGTACATGAGAGAGGAGGAGGCCGATGATGAAGTGAAGGGATGAAGTGAAGAGGTACATGAGAGAGGGGGAGACCGAGGATAAGGCGGAGGGACGGAGTGAGAGTAAATAGGAGTGTATGAGAGGTGGAGGGATGAAGTGAAGAAGTACATGAGAGGGGGAGACGGAGAATGAGGTGGAGAGGTACATGAGAGAATGGGAGACGAGGATAAGAGATAGGGATTGATCAGAGAGGCATATGAGAGGGTGGTGTAAGCTGGGGGGGAGGGGGAATAAAGGAGAGGAGCAGTGTATGTGAGTGAGGTTAAGAAGGTGACCGAGGATGAGGTGGAGGGATGAAGTATATGAGAGGAGGGAGGTGTAAGTTGGAGGGATGGAGAGTGAGAAACTAGGAATGTGAGTGAGGTGGAGGAGGGGAGAGACAGAGGATGAGATGAAGGGATGGCGAGGTATGAGACGGGGAGTGTAAGATGGCGGAAGGGCAGCGTAATTGCAGGGGAGAGAGCGACTTGGAGGCGGTTTGTTTGTGACCACCCCTTACCGATATTAAGGCGTCTGGCTAGGGATAGATATAGGCAGCTTGTCCACACCTTCACATCCTCAGTTATAATAATATGGCCACGAGTATATGTTTTGGTTATATTTGACGGCCATTTATACTCTGAACTGTAACTTGGCCTATAGTTTCCAGCTTGAATGATTTATAAAGTACTGAAAACGATGAAACTAATCACAAACATGAATTATTTAGAGCCATAACATTGACTTTGTATTCTAAGTTATGTAAAACAGCTGGAAAAGAATGCAAACTTGGGCTAAGTTACAGTGAAGAGTATAAAAGTGTCATGCTCAGTGGAATGTGATTGTGTTAATAGATTTTTAATATGCTTTACAACCAGTTCATGTTTTGTCTGTAAACCCTTCAATACCGTGATGGCTTTTCTCATTTTATTGTTGCTGCTACCAGACGATTTTACTCAGCTCAGGCTCTCTCGTACTGAAGGCCATTGTGTGTCCTCCAGTATGTTACCCCTTTTGCTGAATAAAATCGCGTGGAGTCAGCAGGAATAAAACGTCCTTTTACTGAAGGGGTTAATCTGTCCTACTCGTCTGACGTATGCCCTGCTGAGTAGTATTCTTGCATTGCTCCGTTTTTTAGATGAGGGTATAGAAACTGGCATGTCAGATGAGTAAGGTGCAGTTTGTGTATAAAAATATTTTGTGTTGATCTTTAACATGCATTAATGCGAGACACACGCCGCATGGTTGCACAGAGTGTTTAGCAAATGCATGTTAACAAGCCCATCTCATGCTTTGTTGATTGCCATGTTTATTTGTCTAGCTCTGCTCGGCAGAGCAATACAATACATGACATATACAAAGTGCTGAGTTGGGCACGCTCTTCGAGGCATAAAAGTCAGGGGCACAGAAACTATCTCGATAAATCGGCCACGAAAATACGGACTGGCAACTCTTTCGGTTATCGGTCCATATTTTCTCGGCCGATTTATCGAGATAGGTTTTTTTTTTTCTACTCCTCCACTCTTGTGTATACATAGTGGAAATAAAAGAAATGTCTTACTATAATGTCTTTATTATATACCTTTTGATACATAAATATATATTTTTTATATATATAGGACATTGTGTTTTTTGAAAATATATCAAAGAGAATAATACCATGACACATATGAATAGTACGAAGGAGACATCACTTCGTACTATTCATATATGTCATAGTATTATTCACTGATATTTTTTTTTAAGTCCACATTTTGTACACATAATACAAAGGAGACATCACATTGTACTGCACATAGAGAAGCTGATTGTTGGACGAACATTTTTTGGACTTAGAAATATTTTATAATGAGAAGAAAAATATTAACACAACTTTGGACTTTGAAAAATTTCAGCTTCAGGAAACATGACATGAATATGCAAAGGCTAAGCATGAACATATATTAAGAAAACGTACAACTCTGCTTGTGGTTTGATAACTACAGAAGCAAAGAAATGGAAATATAAACAAAAAAAATTACAAAGTACTTAAGGGGCATAGCATGGAAGGGAAGAAGAGAGCAGGGACAGAGGAAGGAAACAACAACAGAGACATGTGAGTAAGGCAGACGAAGGGCTGGGCAGGAACAGCAAGAGTGGAGGGGAGGACAGGTGAGAGAATAGCCGAGGTGGACAGGAACAGCGAGACAAGGCACTGATGGCGGGGCATAGCAAGGGTGGAGGGGAGGACAGGCGAGAGAATAGCAGAGGTGGACATGAGTGAAGGAAGGACAGGAACAGCAAGAGAGGGCATTGATAGCAGGACATGGAAAGGGTGGAGGGGAAGATATGTGAGAGAATAGCAGAGGAGGACTGGAGCATCTAGGAACACCAAGACAAAGCACTGATGGCAGGCACAGCAAAGGTGGAGGGGAGGATAGGTGAGAGATGGAAGTGCAGAAACAGCAAGACAGGGGTCGTAGGACTAGGATGGCAGGGCAAGAGAGATGTGTCAGGGCATAGCAGCAGTGCAAGGGAGAGCATGGCTGTACAGTCATGGTCATAAATAATCACCTATCCTCCGGTACCTAATTGTGCCTCAGGCTGCCTCCTTTATGCACGGCAAGTCACACTGGAGTAAGAGGAGCTGAGAAGAAGGAGCCAGAGAGAAGGGAAGGTGGGTGAGGGGACAAGTGATGGTGCTGGTGGGGAGGTAGGGGAGGGAGAATGAAATGCGATGTGGTGGTCACATTATTTGTCTATTTTTTCATTCAGGGCATGATATATAAAGGAGTTATTATTCGGTAGATAATGCTGCATTACACCTTGTACAACGGTGTCAGATAACAGGCTTACTGTGGTGACATCAAGGGCTGGCTCGTGAAAGAAACATACTGACGTGACAGATCAAACAGTGTGGAGCCAAATATTTGCGTTTATCCGTGTATTTGACTTCAGAAGCAGAATGGAATCTGAATGACTTTGACTTCCGTGATGCTTCTGTAAGAAACGTCCTCTACCCTTATGTATAATTAATTTATGCAACTAAATATCCTTCCTCTTTTGTCTTTCTTTCCTTCATTCTTTCCTCTTCCTTCTGCCTATGGGCGACTCTACACTGAGTGACATGCCAAATGGATTCCTGCACACCAAGAAACCATTTACTATGCTGGGTGGTAACCATATAACCAAATAATGGCGCATGGTGGTTTAGTGGGTAATTTAGGTGCTTCAATCGGATTGAGCCAGTGCAGCTTAAATCCAAAGGGGTGGTTGGGGTTTATTGCTCACGTAATGCCAATCATGGATGAGTGAGGCTGGTCACTCTCATCTTAAATGTCAGCACCAACTTGCCTAGCCCCGGGCTCCTACGCTCCTCATGGGGCGACACAGGATTGGATGATGGATGGATGGATGAACTAAATATCACATGCAAACTTTGACATGGCTGTGTCCACAGCAAATATGATCATCCTCTCGGTATACACTTCCTCTATACGGTCACCATCATGTCAACTATTTTATAATATGAGTATCTGAAAGGCTATTTAAAATAATTATGCATAAAAGGTAAATAAATTTGATGTCTGTGCACAAGCGTGGATATAATAGCGATATCTCTCATAATCTGTTTCTTGGACTCCGTGGCAGTATGTGTTTGAATGGCCGTCCAGCGACCGCAACACCCTCCCATCACCACGGAATGATATTTTCCTCCGACAAAAAACAGCAAGTTACAAATCAGTGGACAAGGAAATAGTGTGTTGTGCTGGAAACTTCTGCCACTGCACTAATGATTATCTGTCACGCCAGTACATTTCTCTCACCTTCAGCCCCTGATATCACCACCTATCTATCTATTGCCAGGCGCCTTAATCCCTTAAGGGGTGGCCACAAACAAATCGCCTCCATGTCGCCCTGTCATCCGCCATTTCACTGCCCTGCTGCCAGCTCAAACCCCCCTCTCTCATATACCTCTCCACTCCATTCCTCCAAAACCTCCTTGGCCTTCCCCTCCCTCTCCCCCCTCCACCTCACTCACATACACTCTCGTCGTTAGTCTCTCACTCTCCATCCTCTCCACATGGCCAAACCACCTCAGTGTGTTTTTCCTAACGCTACCTATAAGATTCACATCCACACCACAACGCTCCTTCACTTCCTCATTTGTCAATCTCTCTCTCAATGTGACTCCACAGGCTCCTCTCTAACTAATTTCCAGTTCTCTCACTGTTGACTTTTGTCCTTCTAACATGTTCCAAGCTTCACTTCCATACGTTGGAGTTGGTATCACAATACTGTCATGTAGTAACTTTTTCACTTCCATGCTCACTTCCCTGTTTCTTATCACTGCTTTCAAGGAACCAGCAACCATTCTTCCTTGTTGTACCCTATCAAGCACTTCATCCTCCAAACTTCCATCCTTACTCATCACACTACCCAAGTACTTAAACGCACTCACATTTTCCATTTCCTCCTCATCTTCGAGAGAGGTGAAGTCAGTGAATGTACCACCTATCTAAATCTTATCTGACACCGTTATACAAGATGTAATGCAGCATTATCTACCGAATATTAACTCCTTTATATCATGCCCTGAAAGAAAAAAAAATAGACAAATAATGTGACCACCACTTCGCATTTCATTCTCCCTCCCCTACCTACCCTCCCTCCCTCACTCCACACCAGCATCATCACTCGTCCCCCCACCCACCTTCCCTTCTCTCTCTGGCCCCTCCCTCTCAGCCCTTCTTACTCCACTGTGACTTGCCGTGCATAAAGGAGCCAGCCTAAGGCACGGGGTACCGGAGGATAGGTGATTATTTATGACCACGACTGTACATTGCAAGGGTGTAGGCAAGGTTATGGCAGGGCAGAGCAAGAGTGCACGACAAGGGAGGATGGTGTAAGGGTGCAGGGCAGGTAAGAGATGGCAGGACAGGACAGGACAGGGTTGGCAGGACAGAGGTGACAGGACAAAACGGGGTGATAGGACAGGACAGGGATTGCAGGACAGGGGTGAATGGACAGGGTGGGTTGCAGGGTGGTGGTGGTAGGGTGGGTTGCAGGGTGGTGGTGGTATGGTGGGTTGCAGGGTTGTGGTGGTAGTGAAGTTGGATAGGTGGTAACGTGAGGAAGAGGAGAAGGATGGAAGAAGAGATGAAGGGGAAGGGGAAGAAAAGAAGAAAAAGGAAGAGAAGAAGAGGGAGTGGATGGAAGAAGAGAGCCTAATACAATACATAACAATAACCACATGAAATATTAATATACAGAAAATAACAACCATTGGTTTTCATTTGTAATATAATGCCAACAACAGGTATTATTAGTTTAAGCTTCAGCAATTCCTTGCTTGAGTAAAATATTATTAATAATAAAAACTGGCTGTGAAACCCAAATCAGTCATTCCTCATTTCATATACTTTCACTAAGCACTTTTTCTCTATTACTCTGTCAAAAGACGAACACAATACACATAATATACTTCTTAATTAATCTCAAAAGTGTGCTGTGAAAGATCTACAGTAGGTTAGCTGATCTAAAAATATGACTAATTTAAACTCAACTCTAATACAAAGCTTGATATTTAGTTACTCTACTGTCTTGAATATGATCCTTAAATACTTGAGAAAAAGTCCCTCTTACTGGGACCTAACCCTAACTTCAAGCAATGTTCACCTATAAGCAATTTTAAGGAATAAATATCAATTATTAAATGAGGAACTGCTTTTTGCTGACGTTAGACACAAACGAAACTCACAATTATTATATATTCAGTTTGTAATAGTGTGGAAAACGTGCCAGATGAATGTGTTTAACTATGTTTCAAATCTATGCATATATATAGGAACTAAGGTGCTGTGATAACTTTGAAATTCTGAGTGCATGATGGGTCTATAGAAGCGGTTTGGTATTTTCGTTTCATATCAATTATAAAGGCTCCAGCATGCATGCATCGGCCTTGGTCACCTAATGGTGGCTCTCCTCACTGCTCAACCTCTGCCTTACTCAGACTTCTATCCCTGAGGTCACATTGTATGACCTCATTCCAGGTCTTTTTCAGTCTGCTTCTCACAACCCTACCCACAACGTGCACACTTCTCACCTTCTGCACTAAACTGTTTAAAAATGTGGTGCTGGGGAGACACCTTCATGTGGTAGCACAGACATAACCAGGCCATGTCCAGTGAAAAGGACCAGATGCTCACTCACTGACCATTTAAGCCCCAGGATTCCTAACCCTGCCTCACAGGTATATCTATCTGCACATATCTTTCTCTCCTCTACTTCATAATTATCCACTCCATGGCTTTCCCATTCCAGATCAACAGCAATGCAACAACAGCTGGTGTTCTCAATCCAAACGATCCCTTGTGGCTATGCAGAAACAGGACAACCAAGGGACCTTCACTCAAGAAAAACAAGAACTTGTAAACAACCACCACAATCCAACAAAACATCCACACAGACTTAAGAGGCTGCCTCCTCCCTCCAGCCTCATTATGTACCTCTTCACAATAAGATAGTTCATCATTACCTGACAGAACTGGACCAATCCCATGAAACTCAGTGAATCTTATCTGAGACTGGAATGAGTCTCCTTTGTTACTAGTTAAACTGACCCTCCAGTCTGATTCCACTTTGCCAGAGGAAAATACATGCAATAAGGCCATTAAAACCACCAAGGAAGTTGTACTAGAGCCTTCATTTGGCCATGGACCCAAATTAATTAAAACGGGACTTCCACCTGAATAGAATGAGTGACCATTTTTGTGTGTGTGTTTTATTTGATCCCCCAGCCCTCTTCTATAAATACTGAATCCTGTACATACTCACTATGTAGCCACTACAGCTATTTAAAACCTAAAACACTACATGAAGTGCCTCAACAACATCCCTCTTCCTCCTCTACCCTACATTACACTTCCCTTTTCCTCCTCTACTCAACACTAAACCTTCCTCTTCCCCTTCTACCCAACACTACACTTCCCTCTCTCTCTTTGAACAAACACAACACCTCAATTTTTTTTCCCTACCTAAATGACCTCCATCCATAAAGGCCTGTGTTGTGAAAAGCACATGATATTATATCACTGCACAGGTCATGGGCCCCAACCGTCTGCCAATGATTGTGGTCATCATTCATCATTTTTTTTTTCAACTTTATTCATAATCATAGTTTATACAATACAGAAGCTAAAGCAAGTATCTGTCCATACTACATGAGAAGGATTTTTTTTTTTTTTTTTTTTTTTTTTTTTTTTAATGTAAAGAAGAAACTGAAGGCCAGAAACCTGCAAGACTGTTCCTCCCAAGAAAATCAAAACAGAGAGCCAAATTCAAGATCTGTTCACTTTGAGAAGCCTGGACACAGTGTGTTTAACACAGGAGATTAAGGGTGATAATTTCTGGGGCATCAAGCTTTTAATACTGTAAATAGCTTTATGATATTATTTTTACAATGACAATAAACTCGTGAAAGCATGACCTTCCAGTAAATGGTAACCACTCTCTCTAAACAGTATGATACACAATTTCTCCTTGTAAGCATCTGATATGGCATCCTAAGTAAGTGATATTACTGTGAAATGTGACACTGCCACAAGCTGGTCCTGGCAGACCTCATAACCTGCAGAGGGATGTGTTGTGTATGAAGTTCTTGAATAACAAATTTGGTCTTATGATTCAATCATGACATGGCATTCAGTGTCAAGTAATTTGTATGCACTAAATCCTGGGATATATATATATCCATTACCATATGAGCCAAATATTAGGTGTGGTAACAACTGTCTCTCTATAGAGAGACAGCAATCAGATATAGCATTATTCCCATACGGCAACACCAGAGCTGGGTGAGATCATGCAAATCAACCCTCCTGAGATCTCATTCTTTCAGATTTTTGAAACACTGACCCCCTCCTGCACAGATACTTGTTATACCTACTTTCTATAGTCACTACCCAGCAACTACAGCCATTCAACGCCTACACTAGTGATTCAAAAATATCTATTCTCATCCTACACCTAGCATTAAATTACACAAAGATACATATTTTTTTCTCCCCCCTCCTAAAACGACCCCCATTCAAAAGGAACTGCTGTGAAATGCATACAGAATTTCACAGTAAAAGTCATCAGCTCCAACCATCTGCATTCTGGCAATTACTGTGGTCATTATCGACTTCTCTTTTAATATATACTTTATTTCTATTATTTCAGACTGTACATAGCCACTGCCTTCACATAAATGGCCACTACAGCCATACAAAAATCTCCAGCCCAACAGGAGCCTTCAAACACCCATCCTTCAGAGACAACCCTACCCACAGAAACAAGAGTGCACCTATGCTCTCCTTTTTTTAACTTTAACTTGGTCTGGAAAAAAAAAAAAAAAGCCTTTTGCTCACTCACAAACGCTGAGTTGTAGGAAAACAGTATATACGCACTGAAATATGATGCTTGTTAAGATGAAATGCTATGGAAAGAATGTATTCAAATCCTACACTACACAGTACTTCTAAAACATCTGTTCTCATCCTCTACCTAACACTAAATTTCACAAGGATATGTATTTTTTTCTCCCCCCATAAACGACCCCCATTCCAAAGGAACTGTGCTGTGAAAAGTATATGGAATTTCCCAGTACAGGTCATTGGCTCCGACCATCCGCACTTATCTGCATTCCACCAATGACTGTGGTCATCATCCACTTTTTTTTTTTTTTTTTATACATACTTTTTTTTTTATTATTTCAGACTGTACATAGCTACTACCTAGCCACACAAGACCACTACAGCTATCCAAAAATCTCCAGCCAAACAGCAGCCTTCAAAAACCATCATCAGTCACCCAAGCTTCAGAAACAACCCTACCCAGAGAAACATGAGTATACCTTGCTCTCTCTCTTTCTCTCTAACTTGGTCTAAAAATGGCTTATGCTCTCATATGAAAGCTGACTTGTAAGAATATAGTACATAAGCAGTAAAATATGATGCTTGTCAAGAAAAAAGGCTATGGAAGAATATAGGTCTGTAATATTTTCTTTTTCTGCCACTGTGCAACGTGAAAAAGGCCACAAAGATCTGAAAATCTGTACCAAGTTAGAGTTAAATGAGTATAACCACAACACAACCATCACCTTTCTCTGCTTCAGCGCCAACACTAAATACACCTCACAGACTATCCATTATGACCACAGTGTAATGCCTCCTCTCACACCACAACACACTCACCACATGTACCACAGTGTAATGCCTCCTCTCACACCACAACACACTCACCACATGTACCATGTGTAATGCCTCCTCTCACACCACAACACACTCACCACATGTACCAAGTGTAATGCCTCCTCTCACACCACAACACACTCACCCCATGTATCACACTATCACACCACACTACCACAATACACTCACCATATGTACCACACTGTAATGCCTCCTCCCACACCACACCACACACACCACATGTACCAGTGTAATGCCAACTCCCAAACTACAACACACTCACCACATGTAACACACTATCACACCAATCTACCACAATACATTCACCACATGAACCACAGTGTAATGCCTCCTCCCAAACTACAACACACTCACCACATGTACCACACCATCACACCAATCTACCACAATACACTCACCACAAGTACCACAGTGTATATGCCTCTTCCCAAGACGCAAAACACACACATGTACCACACTACTGCACCACACTATCACAATATACCCACCACATGTACCACAATGTAATGCCTCCTCCACACCACAACACACACACAACATGTACCACACTAATGCTCCACACTACCACAATACAGTCACCACATGTGCTACAGTGTAAGCCTCCTCCCACACCACACCACACTCACCACATGTACCACAATGTAATGCCTCCTCCCACACCACAGCACACTCACCACACTACCACAACACACAATCCTTCAACATATATTTCTGGGGCTCAGCTGCAACCACCACCATCAACCAATTTGCATCTATTTTATCCAGGGCCAGGGAGAGGGGGATGTTAATGGTGCCAAAACACAGGCTTGATATCAAAGGGGACCCACAAACCAAGATTTAGTAATATGCAGCAAATATTCTTAAAAACTGCATAAATAATCTAATAGGTTTATCATCTATTGGCAAAGGAATAAAGTGCCGGTATATGAATTAATTTTTATGCTTTAAGGAAAGGTGGGGGGAAGAGACTGACAGAATGGGTGATGGAAGGGTCAGAGGCCTGTCATGATTTTCAGCACTAGGGCACCACATTCTCTCTCTCTCTCTCTCTCTCTCTCATTTTTAGCACTAGGGCACCAGAGTCTCTCTCCCAATTTTTCTCCCTCTCTCTCTATCAGTTTTATTTCCAGCTAAAGCCACTTGTTGTAGAAGCCAGGAAAAAAAATGGGCAAGCATTAAAGTGGGAGAAAAATTTGTATTATGCCCAGTGAAGTGGACTAATCATTATCATCATCATAATTATCATCATCATCATCATCGTAACCAATTACAGTATTTTTCAAGAATTATTGTAATCAGTTCATTTTCTTTTTCAAATAGTCATCACCACCCTATTCATTTTTTATACATAAGAATGAAATGTATAGGGTCCATAAAGCAGACCAACAGAGAGAAAAAATAGCCAACAGCAAGCCTGCTGGAATGGCACAGACACTCTTTCACTTACCATTCAAATCCCAGAATCTTCACACACACACACAATCACAACCTACCCTGACATAAACCAACACCATCACAAACACCTAAAGAGGTCCACAAACAATGAAAAAACAACAGAGTAGAAGAAATATCAACAGCACTGCCTAAAAATAGCCATTAGCATCCTAAATACACCTTATAAGCATAATAATCAGGCGACCATCATCCACTCACTTGATGTAGTGCCGCCTACTTCCTCCTTAGCCTTTATCATTCTTTCTTTTTCTGTGCTTGCCCTCCTCTCTTCCTATTTCTCCCATCTTTCCTGCCACTTCTTATTGCTTTTCTTTCCTTTACAGGTGGTTTTACATTGAGTGACAAGCCAAATGGTTTCCTGTAAGCCAAGGAACCATTTACAACGCTGGGTGGTAACCATATAACCAAACCATACGTGCTCCCTAAGTGTCAGCAAGTGGGTTGGTGGAGGGTTAGTGCCCCTCCCCGTAAAACAAATACCTCAAAGTCAAATAGCCACCCCTTACAAGATTATGGTGTCTGGCAATAGACAGATAGATAGACCATCATCCAAAAAGATCTATAAACAAAGACAAAGCATCCAAGTGTGAAAAATATCAACAGCATATGCACTGAACAGCCTTGGCGATGCTACTCTTCATAAACATAATATTAACACTTTAAAATGTACATTTGGCTGTGATGTTAGACAGCTTGCAACCTAATAATGCATACTGCACAAAATAATCTGATCAACACATAATAGTGCAGATTTCTAAAATACCATGGGTTAATGGGTTCTGGCACATGCTTGAGAAAATATGGCAAATGCCTATTGGAACACCTTAGTTATAAATTTTAAACAGCTGAAAATGACATTACAATGACATACTATTCCACACCAATACAAATAATTAATGGATGCATGGTATTACATGTCACAAGAAATAAAATATGTAAAAACAGAACTATAGTCAGTTTGTTTTCATTTGACAGAACTAGACAACTTTTATCATTTCAGTACAAACTCATGGGTGCACAATGTTCAGTAAGCCTTAGTGATGAGGTAAGGATGAGACTCCTTGGTTACTAGTCAAATTACCTCTCCAATCACACTGCACTTGGCCATCATCCAAGCTAAGAGGTTATGAAGCTCTGTCAGGTGAAAGCAAACTGACAACAGAATAAATCAACAGAAATAGAAAGGCACCACAAAACATACTCACATCACTATGTAAATAAATGTACAGTCGGCCACAGGGAAAAAAAATATACATATATATTTACAAAAAACGTCAACAATGTTATTGACAAACGTTGGTATAGATATGAAGGGAAAAACCTCAACTCATTAATCTCTGACATAAATGAATGGAATCAACTGTGGATGTTTAATGAAGGGAATGTAATCAGAATGGCTGCATTTGTTATACTTGGATATACATGAAGGGACACAACTTAAGATGCCCATTAATATTTGACATAAATGGACGTTAACTAAGGATGTTCATTAGGTTTTATTTCTAAAGGATAATCAGGGCAGTATTTTATTTTTTTCAGTGCATATAAGAGACTGAAGGTTGCAAGAAAAAATAATAAAAAAGATGGCCAAATTCAAGATCCGTTAATTCTGAGATTCCTGCACAAATTGCATTTAAAAGAGTGGAGATCATAGGCAGAAGGACATGGGGACTGAGGAAGACAATTTGATGGCTGACCTGTTGCCAATTAAAATCTTCCAGACAAGAACTACACATGCATATTTTTCCAGCACATCTTTTCCTGTGGCAGACTGTGCAGTACATCGCTAGGACATGGCAATAACAAAAATGCAAAAATAACACATCATTACAAGAAAATAAGCATAAAAATGTAACACAACCACTATCAGGTACAATAATATATGCAAAACACTTATCTTAACTGTTCGGTAAAAAACATTATGGCTTTTATGAGAGTCCTTTTATCTGCCACATTTATTTTTGATCTTTTGGGCTGATAATACCTGCTGTTGCGGTGGTCCCAGGCTCATTTTAACTACACAGTCAATACTAGCGAAACTAAATACCACGTTGAGTACACCGCTTCCTGTCCGATCAGCGAAGTTAAGCAACGTTGGGTCTGGTTAGTACTTGGATGGGTGACCGCCTGGGAACACCAGATGCTGTTGGCATCCCTACGTGTCAAGTGGGGTTGGTGGAGGATTAGTGCCCCTCCCTGTAAAACAATTAACTCTAAGCCCTTGGCCACCCCGTTTGGGTACATGGCGTCTGGCGATGGATGGATGGAAAAGATGCAATATGAGCTTTAAGACGAGTTAAGCTCCAAAATACCCTTCCAACACAGATTATCCTCTAATGATCTTTTTCAGACGTATGTGCATCTGACTACCAGCAATCTACTTTGGAAAATGACATGCATATATCCGTAGCAAAATTTTTCAGCTCATTTAGCCACATCTTATTCATGAAGCCAGGTGATGGGCATACACAGATAAGCAACACAAACAACAGACACTGTTTTACTTAGTCAGGGAGCAAGTACTGTACTGTATTGCCAAAAAAGCTGAAATTGACGTTATATTGGTTCAGAGAAGTGGTTCAGTTACAGCACTACTACTGGGGAATACAGGATCACGGCAACAGCAGCCCACAATTTACTGAAATGCAATACAGGGCTGCCCATATATCTTGTGTGTTGTTGGCTCAGTCTGCTGATGTGGGGGATGCAGGTATTTTGACGGCTCTCAGAAATAGATGTTCTATGCTCTGTCTAACTGGGGATTAAATTACCATCTTTCCTTTGTAAATGCTAGTTGAAACAACACTTTAATATGGTGCTAGCCATAAAGAAGTGCTATGGAAAAGAGGTAGAGCCACACTGCTATTTTATTCTGCCAGTGAAGTATGGGAAATTAATCTGGATAAGTACAAAAATCTCATGTCTCCATGTGGCATGTCTGTGTGTGTGTTATGCTTCTGTGTCATATCTTGTGTCATGTTTGTGTCATGTCTCTGTAGTTGCTCAATTTGTATATGGAAGGAGCTATAAGAGATACTAGGTAGGGAAGGGAATATATTAGAATGTCTAATGAGAGACGGTAAGGTGTGGGAATTTCCTGAACAATTGCTTACTGATAATACTGTATTGTTTAGTGAGGATGACCGTGAATTGCAAGGCTTGGTGAATGAGTCTGGGGGTGTATGTAGGAAATGGAAACTAAAAGTGAATGCAGATATGAGTAGCTAAAGTTATGGTCTTTGAGGGAAATGAAGACACAGCATACACAGTGAGACTGGAAGATGAGGAAATGGAGAATGACTGTGTATCCAAGTACTATAAGTAGGGTGATGAGTAAGGATGGAAGGAAGTGCTTAAAAAGGTACAGCAGGGTAGAAAGATTGCTGGATCACTGAAAGCTGTGATAAGGAATAGGGAAGTGAGTATGGAAATGTAGCTTGGATTCTGTTGGAAGGACACAAATCGAGTGAGAGCAATGGAAATGAAGCAAGGCGTGTGTTTTATGGACAGACAGACACACAAATAAGGAAGTAAAGAAACAGCGTGGTGCTGCAAGGAGAAATACTTTGAGAGGGTTTGGCAATGTAAAGAGGACAGAGAATGAAAGAATGACTTGAAGAGTGTGTGAGTGAGGTGGAGGGGGAGACCAATGATGAGACAGAAGGATGAAGTGGAGAGATATTTATGGGAGTGGGGTGGAAGTGAGCATGGAAGTGAAGCTTAGATCCTGTTGGAAGGACTCAAGTCATGAGTGAGAGCAGTGGAAATGAAGTGAGGAGCATGTGGAGTCTTATGGACAGACAGGCAGACAAATGAGGAAGTAAAGAAGCATTGTGGTGCTATTAGGAGAAATATTTTGAGAGGGTTTGGCCATTTAGAGAGGATAGAGAATGAGAGACTGACTAGATGGATGGATGTGAGTGAGGTGGCAGGGGAAAGGAGGAAGAGGAGAGGGGAGACTAAGGTTGACATGGAAGAATGGAGGAAAGAGATACATAAGAGGGGTGTGTGAGTTGGAGAGAGGACAGTCAAACTGCAGAAGACAATGCAACATGGAGGCAATTTGTTTGTGGCCACCCCTTATGGGATTCAGGTGTCTGGCAATAGGCAGATAAAAGATAGCAGACAATAATCTCTGCTTACTAAAATGAGTGAACTTTATGCAATTACTGGAAGCAAATGCAAAAGGAGATATTTGATTACTTGATAGAAAATAGTGCAAACAATGGATGCAAAAAAGTAATCACTATAAAGTAAGAAAGGATTATGGGAAACAGAAAATAATGCAGGGTAGTGATGGTAATGCTGACTGAGCCTTCACCACATCAATCATCATCAATATAATTACCATAACAATCATCATCAGCCATTATTAATATACTCATCACTGCAATCATCATCATCATCATCATCATCGTAACCTCTTCTTCCCACCTAAGGATGGGGTAAGGTATGATTCAAAATGCAAGGACAAAACACATGGAATCAGACATGTTATATCTGGACCACCCTGTATTTTGAGCATCTGTGGCATATAACCAGGACTGTTTGTGATGGACAGGCATGTGCAAAAGTAGGCCAACAATTCTCTGCCAGCACTAACTTGTATTTCATATTTGACACTCTTCCTTATATAACTCTTTTTACTGATGCTTGGAACAGACGCCTTCATTTGGTAATGATCAGAAAATAAAAGCTATCAGGTTATACTAACAGCCTTCAGTTCCTTTACAATCCTCCTAAAGCAGGATGGTGGACTATGAAAGAACAGTAACTTTGGTTTGCAGTCCACATCACATAAGATACTTCAAACAACACCTTCCATTGCTACAGCCGGCAGAGAAGTTTCCACATACTTTTGCTCATGCTCGGGACAGGAGACCTGCAACCCATTTTATAGCCTGTAGCAGCATATGGCTGGCCTGTGTCTCTGACCTTAATTGCTTTACTCGAATCTGGCAAAGATGTCTTCTTTCTGAGCTGACAGCAGGATGTAATGAAGTTGGTTGTTTGCTATGACTACTAATCAAAGTGGAAATCTCGCAACTACACTGGGTGACAAGCCAAGTGGCTTCTTGCTACCCAGGATATAATATTCCACACTTGGTGGTAACATACAACTAGACAGATATATGGCACTGGTGTAAGGAGTTAAAGCACTCCAGCTGGATGTGGCCCCAAAAGGTATTACATCAATCAGTAGCTAGTCCCAGGTCTCTTGCAAAAAGGGGAAACAAAAAACTGATGAATGAACGGATGGCTGTGAATGTGTGGTCCAGCATCTCGTAGATGTGAACAAAGTGTGCAGCGTCAGGCTTGCAATATCCACTTAAGGGCGGATGCCCAATCACTGAAGCATTGCGTGGGTTGTAAAAAATAAAGGAACAAAAGAACCGTGATAGCAACCCCCTCATGAAGCATGCTGCTCCCTTACTGTACGGGCACAACATGTTTATTGCAAGCAAGGGCTGCGTGCATGTTTGCTTATATAATCATCCACCTGTGTGCCACTTATCCTTCCAACATATGCAATGAGGACCCCTTCTCTTTATCAAAAATTAGAACTCCAAAGCCTCGCACATACCGATGTTGGAACCGACATATTGTATATCACATGGCACACAATGGTGGGTTGTGTGTGCTGTGAAAATACCCATCCCTCCACTCACTCCCCATTCCCTGAAAACCCCACTAGTAGCAAAGGGTCCTGGGGCCAAGCTACATGATTTTTTGGAAGGGCAAGTCAAATAGTACAATGGCAAATATTTCAACAATAAATTATTTTACTTTAATTTTTAGATGTGGAATTTTCTTTCATTTACTGCCAGCATAAACTTTAATCTCTTTGGTCCGATTTGATGCATATTTTTTACATGTGTAGCTCCTTAGCACTCTAACTTCTTGCATGAAACTTTAATAACTTATATATTATGCTGCATTATGTCATAACTGGTAGTCATTCCTACAACACACTAGTTACTAATCTTACTCAAAATTTCAGCACAATTTTTAAAGTATGTCCAATTTCTATTTAATGTTAAGAACAGCATAGGCCTAATTGATTTTCCTGCCGAACACGTTTTTGTGGAACGATGTTAATTATAGACAAGAGGGAATAAACAGGGCCAAGGTTTGTATACAAAGAGCAATGCCAACATCGCAGGTCAATTGGTGTGGGACACTGAAATGGAAAACAGCAGCAACCTCAAAAAGTTCAGGAAATAGTCCCAAACACAGATAATGCTGGGGCGGAAATTTAGGTGAAAAAGTATATTGGGAAGCAGATTTTTTTTTTTTTAACTGATCACCATATTTGGAAGGTTGCACTATATACCTGAACAGTATGCTAATCCAGTATGATAATCTGAAGTGTTTGAAATGAAACAACTAGGCAAACCACAGGCTATAAAAATCGGTTCATCAAGTTAAATAAAGACAATAATAATAATAATAATAATAATAATAGTAACAACAATACAGGTAATAATAATAATAGTACTACTACTACTAATAAAAATAATGTGTCAATAATCATATACATAATTCACTGGGATATCTTCAAGGTGGCATAGGAGGCTTCCAATGAAATAATGTTAGGAAATCACTAAAGCCACAAAGAAGATTAGCCCCATTCATTGAACTAACACCAGACTTTGTCCAACTGAGAGAAATACTGTACTAGCAGTCAAGGGCATAAAAAATAACATGGGGGAATTTATGTCTATCTATCTAAAATTTCTAGCAATATATCCATCTACTATCTATATGTATCTGTGTAATTTTTCTCTGTCAGTACACTTGTCTATCTGTCTATTAACATGAAATAATGCTGAACTGATGCAATATGAGAAGCTTATAATAGTAGGGATGCTAATCATGAAGAAGTGCAAAGGAATGGTTTCAAAAAGTATATGCTACTGGTATGCCTGGAGACTTTGCTTACTATACTCTTGTTACTCTACCATGGCATAAAACTGTCATCTCTGCAATACAGTAGTTTATCAAACTGAAGAATACTAGTCATGAAGATATACAATGAGATGGATGTAGACCTATGGTACTGTGTTATTCTACCACTGAGCTATATGAAAAAACGCAAGTGAATGGACAAATCCTGGGCCAGGGTGCAAAGAACTATGACAACTAAGCATACAGTAGATTAATATAAATGAATAAATAAGTTAAAAAAAGATCATTATTATCCTTAGACTCCGAAGAATCACTCGCAGTTGAACAAAACCATCTGGTGTTAGATGGAATAAAGACAGTTGCTCTCCTACTTACGAACATTTGAAGTACAAATTACTGTTGTTGACAAGAGTAAAGACTGACCAGTATAAGATTTCATTTGGCCTTGTGGTTAGTACTTTTCCGAAGAAGATGCTAGCCTGACAGTGCCGGAGATTGATTCCTGGCACTGCATCATCCTATCCTATCATAAGCATTATTGTCATCATCATCATTGTTGATTAGCAAGTAAAATGAGCACCGTATTAAGTTTACTGGCCTTGTGTATCTTAGTGGTGGAATGATCTAGTTATGGAGCCTAGCACTGCTGCTGATCAAAATTATCATTATCATAAGGCATTAGCATTATCCTCATCAGTCCTATTTCCTCTTCCCACCCAAGCATGGAGTGAGGAATTCTCAATAAAAACTTTGTAAGTAGAGGGGCAACTGTTAAAATACTATGTCCACCTCAACTTGGCTTAAAACTGATTTGGAAAGGATGCAAAGTCACACTATTGTTATCCATGTCTTATTCTGCTTCTGAGCTCTGGGGATTAGGCTGCCAAAGGACAAAACTCTCCGCCAAGTCAGTGTGGACGAACCAAAAAATCTCTAACTCACATTTCAGAAGGGTGCTAGTAGCTGTAGTAGTAGTAGTAGCAGGAGCTAAGTTTGGCCTTGGGAACCTCTTCACGGCAGAGGTATGAGGGAAAACAGTGAACCAGCACCAATAACCCCAGCACGGCAGCAGCACCAATAACCCCACCACGGAAGCAGCACCAATAACCCCAGCACGGCAGCAGCACCAATACCAGCATGGCAGCAGCACTAGCACCAACCCCCACATGGCAGCACCACCACCAATCCTAGCAGCAGCAACAATACAGCAGTGGCAGGAACAGGAGCAACAGCAGTAGCAGGAACAGCACCGTGAGTTGCACAGGAGGCCCCTGAAAATATGGCAAACTTTTAGGAGATATTCTCAGGTCTGCTGATAATTTAACCCTTTGTCTGTGGAGGATTTCAATACAGATCTTAATTAACACCTATAGCATTTGTGCTGGAGTGGCACTAACTGGATAGGGGAGGGGGCTGCATGATTATATTAACATTTCCCAATCACATCCCTATCCCCCAACAGGAGAATTGTGGACTACAGAAAGCTACCTCTGTATGTAGCCTAGTCCACTGGGTTAATGTTCTGATGAGCCTGGGGTTGCAACTACTCTAACTACTAGTACATGAGACCTAAGATAAACTGATCAACTTTATGTCATTTCTCTGGTCCCTCAAGTACCTCCTTATTCCAAGAAAGGAAGATGATAGACTGCAACAGATGGGCAACTTTATGCCTGCAGTTCACTGAGTTCCTGTTGTAGATGAGCCTGAGGTCACTACTATAGCCTGGTGAAAAGTAACATATTTACTTCACAGGGAGAAAAAGAACTTTAATAGGCTTCTATTTATCGGCCTATCTATGTACTGAACATAATGTACAGATATTAATAATGCTGCTACTACTAAATAACCTGTCTACAACTTGGGTCTTAATCCTGTGGGGTGAACGGGGTACAGCATGAACAAATGGGCTCGGTGTTGCCCTTTTCTCTGTCATCAAGTTGCCCTTCCCCCAGACTCACACCATATATAAAACAGATAAAAATGTTCACGAAGAAAACCTTGGACCACATTATTTTCAGACTTACAAGGCCCCTTATAACCTCTTGCTGGGCAACTTAATTTGTGTATTACATTGTAGTGTTCTCTTGCATATTATTTGTATAATTTTTATGATACAGGTAAGGTGGAGCCTTTATAAACTATACAAATGAATGACATGAACCAGGAGAGGCTGCTAAATAATAATAATAATAATAATAATAATAATAATAATACAAATAAACTCCAGTCACCCCTCAGAGTAGACCCATACTACACACTGGTCCTTTCCTTCCAAACCTTGATTAACAAAATTATCTGGCTGGTGGCAAGAACAATATCATTTGGGGATAACAAGAGCTAAACCATCTGGCAGTGGCAAAGGAAATATGGCTTACAAAAATATGTAAATATACCAAATCCAGTCTACCACGTTCACATGCAGGATGAAGCTGGGATGACATGAACAAAATCCACATACAGTATACACCAGTTACAGTTTACATAATTAAAGACAAAATATCACCACATGCTGAATTAACCTGCCTTTCAATTTAATGAAATCAGCTTTAGCCACATTCAGGACCAGACCCAGCGCTATTAAAAAAAAAAAAAGTGTGGAGGGGGAGGATGCCTAGCAGATTTTACCCCTTAATACACTTAAGGCATAAAAAAAAAAAATCATTTATTTCACTAGTGTTAGCCTAATCATAGAACAACAATATAGGCAGGTGCAAGTTTAACCCGCCCCATCCCGACCACTTTTCCACCACTGACTCCCCCCAATCCCGACCATTTTAGGAAAAATTTTTTTTTGGCTCAAACCTTCGCTTTTGGTGAGAAACATCGAAAATTCATAGAGAAATCGCTCACCTGAGGTTTAAAGTACTCGATACAGGTAGGAGTACCTCCTTACCTTTCTGGGTTTTCTATCAGGCTGGCACCAAAGAAAATGAGTTCTATGGGAGGATAACTATTTCACACCACTCATAAACGGTATTTATTTATTTACTTGGTACGAATTTATATGTAGTACGAGAGTATATTGGTTTTCAAGCTGTAATATAGGCATTATAAGTATTGTTTCACTCACTAATACCTGACCTTTTTTTGCCACATTACCTGATCATCATTTCTAACTGTTTCTTCCTCTAATGCTATGTAAAGTTTGTCCTCCACATTGTCATTTATTGGGGAATCACTCTGGCCCTGAATTTCGTACCGTGGCATGACATGGCTATACTGGCCAGGTCACTGATAACAGGTGAATTGCTGAGACAAAGGCATGCAGGGGGGGGGGGAGGAGGTCATGCTGGGTAAGGCATTGTCCCTGCCTGGCATCTTGTAGAGGAAGGTGTCACGTGTATACATACCAAAAATCACTCGCGAAAATTGAAAATTGTGCAAATTAGGGACCTTGCAATTTTTTCGCATTTATGTACGTCGACGGGATTGGCAGTGACAAAACGTGTGGACGTTAACCCGCCCCGTCCCGACGACGTATGGGTACGTCACCACGATTTGCATTTGCCAGTCCCGGCGACGTACCAGTACGTCGTGCAATTGCAAAGTACCTAATTTGCACAATTTTCAATTTTTGCACGTGATTTTTCGTATGTATACACGGGACACCTTCCTCTATTCCTGTACAAGATACCAAGCAGGGACAATGCCTTACACTGCATAACCTCCCCCCTCCCCCCCTCATGCCATTGTCTTGGCAAAGGACCTGTTACCAGTGACCTGGCTAGTAAAGTTATTCAGGGCCAGAGTGATTCCCCAATCGATGACAATGTGGAGGACAATGTTTACATAGCATTAGAAGAAGAAACAGCCAGAAATAATGATCAGGTAGTGTGGCAAAAATAGGTCAGGTATGGTGATTAGTTAGTGAGTGAAACAATGCTTATAATGCCTTTATTACTGCTTGAAAACCAATATACTGTCATACTACATATACATTCGTACCAAGTAAATAAATAAATACCGTTTATGAGTGGATAAAATAGTTACCCTCCCATAGAACTCGTTTTCTTTGCTGCCAGCATGTTAGAAAACCCACTCAGGTAAGGAGGAACTCCTACCTGGAATGGGCACTTTAAACCTCAGGTGAGCGATTTCTCTA
The DNA here is from genome assembly GCF_032717465.1 of Coenobita brevimanus. NCBI lineage: Eukaryota > Metazoa > Arthropoda > Malacostraca > Decapoda > Coenobitidae > Coenobita > Coenobita brevimanus. The sequence continues at coordinate 5,646,833 of NC_136965.1, read as the reverse complement.
TGAATTTTCGATGTTTCTCACCAAAAGCGAAGGTTTTAGCCAAAAAAAAAAAAAATCGAAAATACCTCGGGACTGGGGGATGTCGGAGGTGCGGAAAACCTCGGGACGTGACGGGTTAAAGAACGTCGACGGGACACCACGGGTTAATAAGATCATATTGTCTCCATGCTACTTGATCTCTGGCAGCCTCCCTAATCAGTACCTTAATCCTGTGGCCACACTCTGTGACTTCATTCCAGGTCTTCTTCGGGCTGCCTCTCACAACCCCAACCCAGACGTTCACACTTTTCACTGTCTGCACCCAGCTGTCATTCTCCATCCTATCCATATATCCAAACCATCTCAATCTGCCCCTTCTCATCACAGCACTGATGCACTCCAGTCCCATCTTTCCTCTCTACATATTAAAGTGGCGAATTACTGATACAATGGGAAAGAGCAAATGTAGTGCCATTAGCTATAGAAAGGAGGAGACAGAAGACCCACTGAATTACAGGTCTGCATGCATTACTAAGGTTTTGTAAAATCTGTGGAAAAATTGTTAGAAAAGGATGGACTGAATTTCTAGAAAGGAAAAGGTTAATAACAAAACAATTTCAACTTTGAGGATTATCATGCATTACTAATCTGCTAAGTCTCTGTGGGAGAGTTATGGATATTACACAGAGAGAAAGGTTGAGTGGATTGTGTCTACCTGGATCTGAGGAAGGCATTTCACAGAATGCCACATAAAATTTCTAAGATACAAAATCAATCTACTGTAATAAGCCTACTTTAAAAAATGTATGAAGCTCTTGTACTACACCTATCCTTGTAGAGTACTGCAATCCATTCATCCTACTCAGTCTGTTAATTTTTTGGTGCTTTCACATTCCACATTAGATGATAAACTCTCAAATATCTGTTGCTGCAATATCCAGCACTGCTAGATTGGCTCAATTAAAGCAATATCCGGTGAAATTATGCAACATCCGGGAGGCGTGGCTCAATCGGTAGAGAGGTGGCCTGACGTTCTAACGGACCCAGGTTCAAATCCCCGCTGGAGCAGGGAACAGTTTAAGGATTTGAATTTCATTAAATCAGGCTTTACTGATCTACCAGAAGACCCCCCGTCATGTCGTGAAAATACCCCCGCTAATACCAATACACCAGTCCTGTATGAGACAGCCCTAGCATATATTCAATATGGACAGTGGGTGTTAGCGCTGAAGTGGTGACATGTAGAGGTGTATGGTATGTAGGAGGACTGCTGGGCCATGATAGCAGGCTGTGAAGCCTATGCCCAGAGTCGGACACACACAAAAAAAAAAAAGAAAAAAAAAAAGGGATGCAACCAGCAGTTTTATGCAATATCTGATACTGAGGCAAGTCAACCAGTTCGTAAGTGGCAGCCAACCGGTACTTACTGTACTGTATCATTATTTTACTGAATTTGATGCTCAGTTTTCATTTTTTACTCATGGGAAAGTCTTTAGGATGGAGGGTAGAGATGGACAGTAACACAATACGCGGTTCGACGCTGAATGTTGAGCCGAGAAGGGGGGTACTATGCAACATCCGGCATTTCACATTATATGGCATAGGGATTGGCTGAATTACAACGGATAACTGAGAGTTAACTGTACGTCCTTTCCTCACATACTCACTGCTCTAAGCACTGAACCACACTCTTCTTTAGCCCACAGTTTATCTCCTTAGTTTCATCAGATCCCACAGCTTAATTCTGATTTTGGTCACTCACTACTCCATGCCATATCCTTATCTAACACATCTTCACCTATTATCAATTTTACAACGAAAAATATCCTCCCCTTCACCGCCCGAGTCCTCTTCACTGACACATGCACTCCTTCCATGATCTAGCCCAAGGTTAAACTCTGAATGTAATATGAATAGATGCAAAATCCATTTCACTGGTCACCCTGCTGTTAATCTCCCCATTTACCAGCTTCCTTTTACAGTTCCTGATATTATACACCCCACGTCAAAGAAACCACAAAAGGATAATGACAATGACTTCAATTACTACAGAACTCCACAATGGAGGAATTTAATGTATATCCAGGCAGATACATAGCCTGATAATATCTGTGTTACCATTATGAAGGCTTCCTTCTCCTGCACCATAAATACAAATACTATTTGATATGGAGAGATGTTTACGTTCATGGTACAGACCTATGCCTAGAATTGGTATCATTCAGTCCTCAAAAATCACAAAAATACATAGATATCCCAATACCAATATAGTCCTCAGAACTCCTATAATAGGTGTAAGTGCTCACACCGGCTTAAGTGTGCATAAACAGGAAAAATTGTAAGTAAATAAGGGAGACGTCTTACTGCAATATGGCGTCTTCGATGAGGGCGGAGAAAATAGGCGTTAGGAGTTTAATAAAATTCAGTCATTTAATTATGATTTAACAATAGACGTATTGCTGCATTTATTCAGATTTTTTTTACTTTTCAGTTAAATCTTCATGGAATATATTAATGATATATGTAAGAGTGGATTTACACCTAGCGAAAGAGTGAACAAACACTGCCGAGCGAGCAATCACGAACGTTCGCGTTTATGACCGATAATGCTCCCATAAGCATTTGTTCTTGGTCTGTGAAGCTGGAATTATTATTAATCATGGACTTATGAAAGAAAATATGATGTACTGGTACTCAGTCGAACAATCACACAAGCTCGTCCAGGTTCGATTATGCTCGTCAGTTTGGTCGCGCAAACAGGTAGTGATGCTGTTGTTGCGGCCTTGTCGTTGTCATCCACAGAGGGCACATCTCTTGGCCAGGGCTTGTAGACCACCTGGGATGTTGACCATAACATTCACTTTCCGACCATAGCTCTGGGATGACGCTTCCAGGAGGCTGCTCATACTCGTCATTTCAACCTTGGACTAACGCAACCAGTGTCGTGGATGTGCACCACACCCATCATTGTGCCAGGGCTAAACCCTAAACAGGTAACCGGGGTCCATTGGACCCCAGTCAAAATTTGTTTAGTTAAAAAAAGAAACAAAAAATCGAGGGACCTGACCCTTTCTCAGCTAGTTAGGTAGACTGGGGAGGTGATGGGATCATTCCTGTATCTGGCACTGATTTGGCACTAAAGGGGCTCTGGGGTTACCTTTGGTGTAACAAAAACAGTTGTTACCTTTCTAGGGCCTGTTATTGTTAACAAAAGTGTGTGTTATCGAGGAAAATATGTTATAATTTGTATTTAGATGTACTTGTGCCAAGGATTACATACATGAATGTGAATTTATGAATTTTAACCCAAATAATTGATCATTTTTGTTTATTGTAAACAGATTCTTCTTGTTCAACTCTTTTCGCAAACTCTAAGTTCTAAATGTGATGTGATAAGTTTATAAACCTATGTGGAACCCTCAAATTGTATAAGAATTATGTAAAATATGTATTTCCTTTGAAAATTATGTAAAAAAAATTATATAATGTTTTACTCTCATTTGCAGCTATGTTTCCTTTGCCCTGTTTCTCCTTTTGTTTACAGAAAGTCTTACCCATGGTCTAAAAGGAGGGGCAAAGAAAATAATCTATCTATTGATAGATGCCTTAATCCCGTAAGGGGTGGCCACAAACAAATTTCTTCCATGTTGCCCTGTCCCCCGCCAGTTCATTGCTCTGCTCCCAGCTCACACCCTCCTCTCATTATAGTACTTCACTCCATCCCTCCATCTCATCCTTGGACTCCTCCTCCCTCTCCCCCCCTCCACCTCACTCGCATACACTCTCCTCAACAGTCTCTCACTCTCCATCCTCTCCACATGGCCAAACCACCTCAGTGTGTTTCTCCTAACGCTTCCTGTCACATCCATGTCCACATCACAACGCTCCTTCACATCCTCATTTGTCAGTCTGTCCCTCCATGTAACACCACATTCTCTTCTCAGATAACTCATTTCCACTGTTCTCACTCTTGACTTCTGACCCTCCAACAAGGTCCAAGCATCACTTCCATACGTTAGTAACTTTTTCACTTTCATGCTCACTTCCCTGTTTCTTATCACTGCTTTCAAGGAACCAGTAAACTTTCTTCCTTGTTGCATCCTTTCAAGCACTTCACCCTCCAAACTTCCATCCTTACTCATCATACTATCCAAGTACTTAAATGTACTCACATTTTCCATTTCCTCCTCATCCAACCTCACTATACATTCACTGACTTCGCTTCTCTCGAAGACCATAACTTTACTCTTCCCTACATTCACCTTTAGATTCCGTTTCTTAAACGTTCTCCCAAACTCATCCACCAAACCTTGCAGCTCCCCTTCGTCTTCACTTAACAACACAGTATCATCTGCAAACAACAGTTTTGTGTATTAATTGATTAATTTCATTTCAGGGGCGTACCTAGAGATTTTGGTGCCCGGGAGGCTGGGTTCGTTGCGGTGGCCCCGCAGAGAACCCAGCCCCCCTATTTCTCAAAACTTATCTAATATCTCAACCGGGAATGTCGGGATGGTAAATACATGTATTTTTAAATATTAATAAGAAAGCTTATAAATTTTTAAGGCTTTTTGGGGCCCCCCTCTCAATTGGGGGCACGGGGGACAGTTTCAAACAGCCCCCCCGCCCCCCCTCAGGTATGTCACTGTTTCATTTACTGAGCCACAGTAGTGGTTCCCACTCTGGGGGGTGTGAGCAATTTCCAAGTGGGGCGCAAGGACTTACAGGAAAAATAGTGAGTGGCATGAAAAAGTATGATAAACAGTGTGTGTAAATTTGTTATACTGTATATATATATATATATATATATATATATATATATATATATATATATATATATATATATATATATATATATATATATATATATATATATATATATATATATGTGTGTGTGTGTGTGTGTGTGTGTGTGTGTGTGTGTGTGTTCTTTATTGTCTGTCGCCTGGTAACCTTCCTGCCTTTTCTTCTCTCTGTAAGCTAGCCTTTTCAAGAGGAAATTAGACCACAGAAAGACTTACATTGCAAACGTCCCTTAATCTCCTCCTCCCTAATATCTCCCGTAAAGGGGTATAGTAGACTGCAGAAGAGATAATTCAGTCTGTATTCACCTGGGTTATAGTCCACTCCAACCTGTGGGAACAATAATAATAATAATTAGAAGTTTTTTGAGTCAAGTGATGGCAGGTAACAGAGGAGGGGGGCGTGGATATGAGGACCAAGGTTACGAGGGGCGGGAGCTGAAATGAGAACCTCTGTACTAAAGGATAACGAGGCAAAATAAATAAGTTCTAGAATGTCTCATAAGCCACCATTTATTCGGTTTAGTCACACGTCTTAGCGCTTTATTCTCTAGATTAACTATCATCATCCCTTTTTATGCTACTGATGCAATCCATATTGTTATCAAAACGATCTGAATGCCATATAACAAAATACTATGATTATCGCTAAGGAAAGAATGAAATACTGAGAGAGAGAGAGAGAGAGAGAGAGAGAGAGAGAGAGAGAGTCCTCGTAGTGAAAGCTCGGTGGAATTTGTCTCAGATTCCTCCATTATCAGATATTCTTCCAGACTGAAAAGTCACCAGGTGGAAGCAAGAGATCAGATTTGTTTTTCTCTTATTTCCAAATACTTCCTTCAACCTGGGATAGAATTTTCGAGCAGAAGAAGTTATACACATCCTAACACCTAAAGCTCTTTCACCTTACCTTGACCAAGATTGTTTTCCTTTTGTGGCATATTCCACGTAGCTCAGTGGCAGAAGACAATTGGCCTACACCCTTTCCATAGCACTTCCTCATGTAGGGCTGAGGAGAGGGGAGGGGGTGAGGGTAGCCAAGGACAATCCCCGGGTCCCAGGCCTGAGGGGGAGCCCTGCACCCTCCATGATAGTGTTAAGAGAGAGGAAAATAGAACAGCATAGTTCACCATAATGACATAACGAATTTTTCAAAGAAAATATATAAAAGGAAGGAGGAATAGTTCTATCTAAACACATTAAAACGAGGCGATGTATTATATTTGCAGTTATTGTGGAGACATCAGCAGTTATTTCACTGAGCACATTACTGTATTTATGTCATACTGAAGGGGCCGAGGGATATAAAGAACCCGCCGTCTTTTGTTTTACTCTCTTATAGACTTATCAGCTAATCAGAAATACAACATAAACAAATATTCGGTATTGTATATTCGCTATGTGACGCCAAGAGAAATGTAAGAAAAACGATGCTAAAATAGACAGTACAGTAGTAACTTATAAAATGCAGTGTCATAGAGTTTTATTCACCACAACTTTCTTTAATTTATTACTTCAAGGAATATAATTTTATTTAGTTCAGTTGTTACGACACATCAAGTTATGTGTGTCTAGAGCTACCGTTTTGTTAACAAATGCCGGAAAGAAACAATAATGCTATGGGTACAATCTGTTATTATTGAAAATTTCTTAGTGGTCATTTAAGAAGTGGAGTGTTGTCCACTGGTGTTATTCCTGAAGAAGCCCTGGTGGGCGAAACGTTGAAAATAAACTGGATCCTGTACTCTGCATTTGGCCTTTCTCTGTGTATATTGTTGCAGTCGTAGCTGCTTTCTACACACATAGTGGTCATGGAATTGACATAATAACCCTGCAATAAGTTATCGTGTTTTAAATGAATGGAGTGCAGTTTGCATGTATAAAGTACTGCATCAATACATGACAAGTGATAGTAAACTTTAATATATTTGTTTCCTTCCATTACTAAATAATATTTCCCATCTTTCTTTACCTGATATACTAAAATTTCCTTGCCGTTGTTATCATTGTTTTATTGAGGGAGGGGAAGGTGCTATGGCTCACCAGGATTCTTTTGGCAGTACATCAATGTGCCGTGACACTGATTAGGGAGCAGTGTAGCCGTGAGCAAGACTTCGAGTAGAACAGTACAGCTTTCAGGGGGAGGGGGCCTGCTGTCGCTAATCTTACCCCTGGGTCTGGTGATGGCTGTCGGCGGTCCTGTCTTCATAGTGCTAATCCAGATGAAGTTGCCAATTTTAGTCCAGGTTATAGTGAACGGAGTATAGTAGGCTACATATCTTTCCTAAGCTGAATAAAATCGCCAGATGGTTGCTTTACTAAAATGTTTTAAAAATGTCAACTTAGTAAAGGCATTAACCGCTGATACCCTGACATCTTTATTTATTTATTTATTTTTTATTTGCTTATTCGTGCATTTTTGTTTCCCCTTTATTATATTCAGCTTATGATTTTTTCGCTTTAATAGGGCTAATAAAGGCCGTATATCTCCCCTTCACTTCAAGTCTATCCCAAGATGAATAATATTATCAGATAAGGGCCCGTATTCCAGGCTGCATACGGTGTTCCATGGCAACTCTTCCTTAGCGATTTATTTTCCACATTACGACTTACCTTTCCCATCGTGTTATATAGTTTTCGAGTCGACATAATTTTAATCAATAACATACCAGAGAATATTATGTTGCAATGTGAAGAATAAATCGCTAAGGAAGAGGTGCTACGAATCTGTATAACCACTTAGGAGACGACCCTCAGATAAGGTGCCGAGGAAGCCATTAATGTACTGTAGGTGTTCACTCAGCGGTGGTCGGGACAGAAATGACAGTTTTGGTTTATGTATTGACTCTGGGCATGATTCTTTGGTGTAACCCTGTGTACATATGGTTATTTTCATCGTTGCACAATTAGTTCTGCTAAACAAAGCCTTCAAAGTTTATTAGAGGCGTGAAATAAAGACGGTTAGTGTTGCCAGGTCATTCTTCTCAAACATCAGAACTGATTATACCTATGCCTTCAACACACACGATAACCGAGTTGTACTTTATATGCTGAATGTTTTTGTCAAGTGCGATCATACTTCCTTAGTGTTCTTGCCTTCAGTTATTTTTCTTCTTTTATATATTATCATCCTACAGGGAACCAGGATATGGGATCTTTGTTGGCACAGGAGTGTAGCGAATGAGACAGTAATGATTCATATGCTTCACAGTCAAGAGAGAAACTGTCTTGGTTATGCCAATATAAACAGAAAAGGAGGCAGTTTTTGACACTGATATTTCAGTCCATAGGAAAACTGACTTTAAAGAATAATTTCAAGTGCAGAATACCACACAGTTTTAGATATAATGGTAATTAGATGCTACTGATCCAAATCGTGTTCAGCAGTACTCGAGTCACTCCGGGTAGAACTGCTGTAAGACGCCTCACTTTTGCTACTGAGAATGGGGACATGAATTTGGCAGAACTAATTACTTACGCCCATTTTGTGTCCTCATACCAGCCTTAATTCTTTCCATTGACGGGGGTGAACGCAATAGAAAACTGTGTCCTGTGGCGAAAGAGCGTAATATACTGGCAACAGGGGTTTTAAAAATTTCGCTGCGGTAAATGACTGTAAAAAATCTTGGGAATATCCACCGAACCCCCCAGGCTCTGACATGCGCGAGGCGATGGTGACGTATAGTTGGAAAGATGCCATAGATCAACATAAATTTGTCTTGACCTCAAAAAATATCCTGTTCAGCACCTCTCATGCTCAAAATATACGTTTAATCGAAGTACTTATAACTTTTCTTAATGCATAAAGACAAGGTAATAATGTATAAACTTCAAATTTAGCCAGTTTATTATCCCGTATGTGAGGACCTGTTACCTGTGGGGTGTGGAGTTACGCATTTTATTATTAAGGCTGGATATAATGACGTTTATTATTATTATTAACAGATTTTAGTCGTCATTTTACCAAGTTCCTGCAATAATCTCACAAGGCCTGCACAGTTCTTGCCAATTTTTACGCATAGCAACTTTCAATCAGCTTATTAGTACAAACTTAGCGATTTTTGCGGAGTAATTAGGCAACTCCGGACTTTGTTTTGCACTGGGAGGCTGGGAGAGGATTGGCTCGTATCGAAGTGTTATTAGCCACGTGTTTATCCAAATCTGAACTATATTTTCATTCTAGGATTATTACGCAAGTGTTTGGAGTGGCATAAAGGCCGTGAAGGTATGCAGTGGGTGATACAGTGGAGGGAAGTGTGTAAAACAAGGAGTGAAGTGAGATGAGGCGTCAGGATGGTGGTGGCTGCGTAACCATGACAACCAGCGGAGACGTCTTGGAGAGAGGAATGGAAAGATTGGAAGGAGGGATGGAGGGATGAAGGAAAGCTAAGAATGGAATGGAGAAGGGAGGGATGGAAGAAAGATAGGAACGGAGGAAGGGCGAAATAGAGGAATAAAGGAAAGTGATAAATGGAGGAAGAGAGGATATGCAAGAATGAAAGGGTTGTGGTGGTGGTGGTGACGATGATGATGGTGATGATGATGATGATGATGATGAAGATGATGATGAAAGCTGGTTATCCTATCAACACGGGCCAGGTACAGTATATATCAGGGGTGGCCAGGTGTACTTCAGGGGTGTCCAGTCGTTTGTTCGTTCGTTTATAAATGCTCCAACATGCTTGCATGCGTCGGCCTTGGCCACCTAATGGGGGCTTTCCAAGCTTCCTGACCTCTGACAGCCTCCCTATTCAGTCATTTATCCCTAAGGACACACTCTATGACTTCGTCCCAGGTCTTTTTCTCTTTCTCTCCCAACCCTACCCCAACGTTCACACTTCTCTCTTTCTGCACCCAACTGTCATCCTCCAACCCTTCCACATGCCCTTTCCATCTCAATCTACCCCTACTCATCACAACACCAGCACCCTCCAATCCCATCCTTCCTCTCAACTCTTCCATCGTAAACTTGGCCCTCCCTAGGCCTCGCATTCAAGGACTCACTGCACATTCACCTAACCATTGTAGTTTCTTTACGTTTGAACCTATGATTGTCCTCTTCCTCCACTGCCCAAGTCTCACTACCATACAGCATTACACTCCTAACACATGCAGCATACAAAGATCCATTAGCACGGAGGGAGAACCCTTTCAGTGTCAGGAGAGGCAACAGCTTCCTGAACTTCTTCCAACCACTCCTCACTCTAGCCACGGAGCTAGCTCCAGCCCAACCTCCAGCACATAACATGTCACCCAAGGAAAAAGAAAAAAAAATCTTATACACACTCACTAGACTCATCAGCAAGACCAATCCTTTCGCGCCTGGCAATATCCACGTGCTCTCCTTGACACACCGCACACATGAAATCAGCATTATCTCACAGTCTACCTCTTATGCCACTACATCTCTTATGCACCCACCTATCACAGACACTGCTCAAGATGGAATTACTTCCCACGCCCTTGTGGCAAACCGCTCATGACCACTCTCCCTCTTTTTGGACAGTGCCACCACCAACCCTAGATAACATCACCTTTGTTTTTTATACATTTATCCTTAAACACTTGTGTCCCATATCATCTCTCCACTTCCTAAATATTTCCTCCGCCTCCCTTTCAGTCTCTGCAATCAACACCAAAACATGGCAGGCCCGTCGCCAGACTTCTCGAAGGGGGGGGGGGAGGAGGTCGTTTTCTGCTGAATGTGGACTTGTATAGCAGGCGGCTGGTCAATGGTCTGCTGCATACTTACTATGGAGGTCTGGGTGTATGCATAAGAGACGTTGAGAAGCAGCACAAAACTTCTGAACAACAGAGAAAAACTCTGTTTGCACTGATATTAAACAACAGACCGTGAGAAAGTGAACCAGAGCAGGGGGAGAGGTCGTCCGACCCTCTTGACCCTCGCCTGATTACGGGCCTGTCTACTTATAACGTCTCCCACGGGAGTACATGTCTGAAGTCATGGAAAAGGGCTTCAGGTAACATGATAAACAACAAGGGGCTCAAGACTGACCCTTGATGCAAACCAACATCAACGGAACACTCATCAGTCAAATCCCCATTCACTCTGACCTGGGTACAAGCACCCACACACAAAGCCATAACCACTCTAACCAGCCACTCCTCGATCCCAAGCTTTCTCATTGCCCACTTCACCTCCTCCATAGGGACTCTGTCAAAGGCCTTCTCCAAATCGACAAAAGCATATATTCCTATATATTTTCCCTGGCACTGTCAAACAATGAATATGGTATCAATGGTCCCTAGGCCTGGCATAAACCCAAACTGCACCTCATCAATATTCACTCTTTCTCTAATAATATCCGCTAGAACTCTCCGTTACCTTCATTATCTGGTCCAAAAGTTTTATGCCTCTATAATTTCCTCTTTCGAGGGTAGTACCCTTCCCCTTGTACATGTTTACAATCACACTCATCAACCAGTCATCTGGGGCAACACACTCATATATACTAGTATTTATCAAATCAGTAACTAACACCACTCCTATATCTCCTGAGGCCTTCAGCATTTTAGCAGTCAACCCAGACACACCATCCTCCTTCCCCAGCTACATCCTGCTTATTGTCCTGCTCACAGTAGCAGCGTCAATCAAAGGCCAAGGGCCAAACACTGGATGCGCTGACTCCAAACCTTCCCTGTTCCTGTCAAACATATCATTCAGCAACTGGTTATAACGTTCTCTCCAGGCGTCTTTGATATCCTCCCGGTTCACCACTACCTTTCCTTCATCATTCTTCACACACTGCTCACCTATGATATCCCTGTTTTCCTTCTTCACCTGATTTGCCACCTTACATAAGATATTCTTCCTTTCAACCCTATTTAGGCAATCCAGTAAAAGTCTCTGAGACTCAGATTTTTCCCTGTATACCCCTACTGTAGCCCTACGCTTGACAGCCAAGTATTCTTCTCTGTTACCAACCTTCTTCCATTCTCGGAAAAGCCTCCTTTTCTCCTTAACTGCAGTTTTTACACCCTCATCCCACCACCATGTTACTTTGTCTTGGGAGTCCCCTTGTCCATCCACATATTGAATCAGTAACTCTCAGGAGACTATTCTTGAGTGCTCTATACTGTTCATTAACACTTCTGACAACAGCTCCCTGTTCAGCCACCACTCTACTCATTTCGATATAGAAGGCATCCCTTACTGCTTGGTTTTTCAACTTCCATATTTCTCCTAGGTGCATAGGTCCTCTTCTTCATCACTGGCTCCTTCAGAATCACGTCACAAATCAGTGATATGTGTTGCTGCACAAACTCTTCGCTCCCTTCAACTTTAACATCCCTCACCAACCCCCCATCACCCCTCCTGACCAGGAGATAGTCAAATCTGGCTACTATTTCCCCTAGACTCATACGTAACCAACCTATCTCTCTCTCTCTCTCTCTCTCTCTCTCTCTCTCTCTCTCTCTCTCTCTCTCTCTCTCTCTCTCTCTCTCTCTCTCTCTCTCTCTCTCTCTCTTCCTAAAGTGTGTGTTGCACACAATCAGGTTCATTGCCTCCCCAAACTCGAGTATCCTTTCCCAGTCCACATTTCTTGTGCCAAATGCGCATCCCCCACGTATTATTTCATACCTTTGAGCTGTTTCACCCACATTACCCTTCATGTTCCCTCCCAAAGCAACAATCTCATCATCCCCCATAAAACTTACTACACGTATCAATTCATCCCATAATCTATCTTTGTCTACATCATCCAAGCCTGCCTGTGGAGCATAGGCCGATATAAATGAACCTGTCAGAATATCGAACCAATTTCTCACTAATATAATCCTTTCATTCACCCTCATTACATTCACGACATATTCCATCCATTTTTCCTTACCCAGCACACCCACACTACCGTATCTCTCTGCACTTCCCTGCCAAAATAGCTTCTATCTACAATCCCTCCCGGCAATCATCCTGGCTGATCCACACCTGTACCTAACCTCCTGTACACAGCCAACATCCACCCAGCTCCTACTCATGGCCTCAGCTACTTCCCCCGCTCTATCCTTCAAACTACCCACATTCCAAGATGCCACTCTGATCCCCTTGGGTGATTTAGTTTCCTGAGGCTTGCGCTTTTTATCTCGTTGTTCTTAATAAGGTGGAGAGACAGACCACAGGCCCATCCCACCTACACAGTCCCAAGTCGAGGCATGGGACCTGTAGCCCATAGCCCACCAGTCGTGACCAGTGGCTGTGGCAGTGGCCTCGGGGCACCCTGCCGGGACAGCTACAGGGACACCCTCCAAGCTCGCCTTGGCACTGTAACTGTCCCGCCATTATACACCCACTGATAGGCCAGCCTCCTGCAGCGCTACTTCCCGGATAGAGCTCCTCTGTATTGGGCTGAAGCAGCAGCCTTGGAACACCAGTTCCCTGTACCCTCAAGCACAGATCCGAGCTCCATCCCATCCCGGTCCCAAATCTTCGCTAGCGGAGCCCGTGTCGTGTCTCCCCTCCAGAAATCAAGATATAGGTCCGTCACTAGGTAACGGAGACAAAGTTTTGTGGCGGCGTCAACCCCTGTGACGTAGCGGGGTGCGTTGTGTTGAATGTACAACTCATGTATAGTACATGAGATAAAGAAAAGTGCTTGGGAGAGTATGCTGGTCCACTCTCCTTGTAAGTACCACACGGAAAGGGTCAGCAAAGGGGGATGGTCAGAATATATTGATGGCTAATAAAACATGAGCTCCAGCTCTCTCTACTACCGGCATTCCCATTCCCCTAGGGAGTACCACCCTCATCGGTGGGGTTACAGCCCACTCCATGGAGGGTGGAGAGGTATATTTCAGGGTAGCCAGGTATATTTCTGACCTAAACCCAGTGGACTGCAGGCTGAGTCTTCCTTTCACCTGTAATCCAACATTCTCGTCATGGGGGATAGGAAGGCAGCTCAGGGACGTAAGCCAGACATCCGAGCCGCTCGTTCATATTGGTGCCACCGCGTGTGGGCGTCCCTCTCCAGCACCAATAACCTGCTCACTCTGATGACGAATTTTTGTATTTTATTCCTGCTACCACCACACAATGTTATTAACTCCTGGACAGACCTCCAGTAGTGAAGGAGTAAATGAAGACTCTTACCTGCCTCCTTCACGTGGAAAAAGTCTCTCCTAAGCTGAAATAATTGCTTCGTCTGGAGGTTAGAACACGATATACAGAACATCGTTTGACTGAGCGGGTTGATGGGAGGAATTTCTTTAATACGATGACTTTTTTTCAGGACGATTAAATTTAACTTAGAAGACATCACTTATCAAATATATTAAAGGAGGCAGTATAAGTGTCCTGTGCTTCAACGTGTCTATCTCAAGCTCAATAAAATCGCCAGGGTAAAACAGGAATAAAATAAATGCTAGGTCCTGGTTGTGAAGGAGGTGAGGGAGCCATTGTTGGAGGTGTTCACTCAGTGGTGGTCGGGACAGAAATGACGATTTTGGTTTATATATTGACTCTGGCCACGATTCTTTGGTGTCCACATCTGTATATTATGTTATTTTGATCATTACAACAGTTATTTCTCCAAATTGAAGCTTTATAATTATGTTCATTAGAGGAGAAAAAGAGTGAAGATCAGTGCTGCCAGATCTAGGACTTACCGAACATCAAAAAGTATTCCATTTATGCCTTAACAGCACAAAAGAACCAAATCATACTTTATTTGCAGAATGTTTATGTTAAGCACAGTTACGTTACCTTTGTATTCTTGCCTTCAAAGTTGTTTCCTTTAAGTTGCAAGCTCATTTATTATCATTCTACAATACTCCAGGATATGGCATCTTTGATTGCAGAGAAATGTATGAACGAATCACCTGCTTCACTATCAAGAGGGAATCTTACCTTGGTAAATACCTATTTTAAGCAGAAAAGGTGGCCAATTCAACAAGAATGTACAGTCAATATATATAAGCATCTCATAAAAGTAATTGTAAGTAATATATCAGTATTTTTTTTTTTACATATAAGGGTAAGAAAATACTACTGATCCGAACTGTACTCATCAGTGCTCGAGTCAGACTAGAGACTTCAGGTAGAGTTGCCGGCAAGACGTCTCACTTTTGTTACTGAGAAGGGAGATATTAATTTGGCAGAACTAATTACTTACGTACATTTTGTGCCCTCATAATCAGCCTTAATTCTTCCCATTGGTGCGACTGAACGTATAAGAAAATCGTTGCCAGTAACGAAAGAGCTTAACATACTGACAACGAGGTCTGGGATAAATTTCGCTGCTGTAAATGTCCACCAAAACTCGAGCAAATATCCCCAACCCCCCTTGGCTGTGGTGTGCGTAAGATGTGACGTCACAGCTGTAAAGATGCCATATGTCAATAGAATCAACTCTTACCCTGAAAAGATATCATGAATAGTACTTCTCTTGACCAAAATATACGAGTTATCATGGTCCATGTTAGTTTTCTTAATGCATTATGGAAAAATAGTCGTGTATAAGCTTCAAGTTTATCTATTTTATGATCCTATAAGTGAGGACTTGCTCACATGAGCAGTTCGGAGTTACCAATTTACGATTAATAAAACACCGTCTAAATATCAGTATTCTTTATTATTAACAACTATAGCGTTTTTTCCACCAAGTTCTTCCAGTAATGTAACAATTCTAACACAGATTATGTCTACTTCTTCTCGTAATGACGTTAAATAATCTTTACGACAAGCGAAGCGAATTTTGAGGAGTGAAGTGGCAACTCTTGAACTTCTGTTGGTCTGGGAGGCTGGTGGAGGAATGGCTCTCATCGCAGTGTTTTGATCCTACTCCTGACCCATATCTCAACTGTATTTTCATTCTTGGCACATTAAACAAGGGATTGGAGTGGCATAAAGGCGGTGAAGGTATCCAGTGAGTGATACAGTGGAGGGAAGTGTGTAAAACAGGGAGTGAGGTGAGATGAGACGTCAGGGTGGCGGTGGTGGTGGTGGTGATGTAACCATGGCAACCAGCGGAGATGTGGAGGGAGGGAGGAAAATTATATGAATGAAGGGAAGGAGGAAGGGACGCAGGATGGTCACATACAGAGGGATGGAGGAATGTTGAGGATGGAGAGATGGAGGAAAATTACGAATGGCGGGATGAAGAAAAGTGTAATAAAATGTAGAGATGGAGGCAAATTACGAATAGATAGGGAAGGAAATTTGAAGATGCGTCTCCTAGCAACCACAGGATGGCCCAGGATGCCGAGAGTGGAGTAGGAAGGTTATGGGTAGAGGGACTGAGGAAATGTAGGAACAGATTGAGGGAGAGACGAGAGGTAGGAGTAAATACAAGGTGGAAATTAATTGATTGATTGATTGTGTGTGTGTGTGTGTGTGTGTGTGTGTGTGTGTGTGTGTGTGTGTGTGTGTGTGTGTGTGTGTGTGTGTGTGTGTGTGTGTGTGTGTGTGTGTGTGTGTGTGTGTGTGTGTGTGTGTGTGTGTGATCAAAAGCTGGCCAGAACCGCGTTTTCGTTGGCATAGGTTAACACGAAAATAAAATGCTAGTCACGAAGAAGCAATATGTAAAGCATGCAGGTGCACAGTATTGTATTAATGTGTCACTCAGCTGAAGAAAATAACCAGCACAAGGACGAAAAACTGCGCCAAGTTAAGGTGAAAGAACTATTGGGTTTTTAAATGGAGTGACTCAGGGGGAACTCTTCACGGGAGTCTGGCCGTGGGTGTGGTCACTGATAATTTGTTTGGCCAGGTATGTCAGGGGTGGCCAGGTATATTTCAGGGGTGGCCAGGTATATTGCAGGGATGGCCAGGTATATTTCAGGGATGGCCAGATATATTGCAGGGGTGGCCAGGTATATTGCAGGGGGATGGCCAGGTCTATTTCAGGGATGGTCAGGTATATTTCAGGGGTGGCCAGGTATATTTCAGGGATGGCCAGGTATATTGCAGGGATGGCCAGACATGTCAGGGGTGGCCATGTATATTTCAGGGATGGCCAGGTATATTGCAGGGGTGGCCAGGCATGTCAGGGGTGGCCAGGTATATTTCAGGGATTGCCAGGTATATTGCAAGGGTGGCCAGTTATGTCAAGGGTGGCCAGGTATATTTCAAGGGTGGCCAGGTATATTTCAGGGATGGCCAAGTATATTTCAGGGGTGGCCAGGTATGTCAGGGTTGGCCATGTATATTTCAGGGGTGGCCAGGTATATTTCAGGGATGGCCAGGTATATTGCAGGGGTGGCCAAGTATATTTCAGGGGTGGCCAGGTATGTCAAGGGTGGCCAGGTATATTTCAAGGGTGGCCAGGTAT
This sequence comes from Coenobita brevimanus, assembly GCF_032717465.1. Classification (NCBI taxonomy): domain Eukaryota; kingdom Metazoa; phylum Arthropoda; class Malacostraca; order Decapoda; family Coenobitidae; genus Coenobita; species Coenobita brevimanus. Next base: position 5,629,768 of record NC_136965.1, on the reverse strand, counting down.
ATTTCAGGGATGGCCAGGTATATTGCAGGAGTGGCCAGGTATATTTCAGGGATGGCCAGGTATATTGCAGGGGTGGCCAGGTATGTGAAGGGTGGCCAAGTATATTTCAGGGGTGGACAGGTATATGTCAGGGGTGGCCAGGTATATTTCAGGGGTGGCCAGGTATATTTCAAAGGTGGCCTGGTATATTTCAGGGATGGCCAGGTATATTTCAGGGGTGACTAGGTATGTCAGGGGTGGCCAGGTATATTGCAGGGATGGCCAGGTATATTTCAGGGGTGGCCAGGTATATTTCAGGGGTGGCCAGGTATATTTCAGGGATGGCCAGGTATATTGCAGGAGTGGCCAGGTATATTTCAGGGGTGGCCAGGTAAATTTCAGGAGTGTCTATTCGTTTGTTCGTTCGTTTATAAAGGTTTCAACATGCATGCGTCAGCCTTGTTCACCTAATGGTGGCTTTCCATGCTGCTCAATCTCTGGCAGCCTCCCTATTTAGTCCCTTATCCCTAAGATCACACTCAATGACCTCGTCACAGGTGGCATTCTTTATGTTAATGTATAATGATGTTGTCTCCTGATGATGTTATTAGGTTTAGGTAAGATGTTTTGAGCCAGAGAGGTGAGATGCAGCCTTCATAAAGCCTTTCACAACTAGGATGCTGTCTGATGCTAAGCAGTGTTTGGTAACAGAAATAATATACAAATCCTCATTATATTGAACAGGTTAAATGAAGTAAATAGTAGTAACTGCAACCCCAGGCTCATCTGACTGGGAACCTATAGTGGACCGCAAACCAAACTTACCCTTCTTCCGCAGTGCATCCTTCTACCTTCAAGGGACTAGAGAGGGATTCGTGTAAATGGGCATCTCCTCTGTCCAGTTATATTGCTACCACCACATGAAGGCATCTGACTCCAGCACATGATTGAAGGTTAGTAAAGTGGAGCTAAGCAAAGTGTGTAAGTGTTGCTGGAAAAAAATTTGCATGAGGTACAGTTTTTGGTATTATGCATTACCTTTTGGAGAAAGCATATGACAGGGTGGATAGACAAGGACTGAGGAAAGTATTAAGTATATGTGGAGTGGATGGGAAGTTGTTGAATGCTGTGAAGAGTATGTATGAGGGTGCTAAAGCTGCAGTGCGTGTGGATGGTGAACTGCGTGAATTTTTTTCTTTGAAGGTTGGGTTGAAACAGAGATGTGTCATGTCTCCATGGTTGTTCAGTCTGTACATGGATGGGGTTATAAAAGAGATACAAGGTAGGGCAATGGATGTTGGAGTGTCCCTAGTGTGAGGGGGTAGTGTTTGGAATCTCCCTGTACTGTTGTTTGCAGATGATACTGTGCTGTTAAGTGAAGACGAAGGGGAACTGCAAGGCTTGGTGGATGAGTTTGGGAGAGTGTGTAAGAAACGGAATCCAAAGGTGAATGTAGGGAAGAGTAAAGTGATGGTCTTTGAGAGAGGTGAAGTCAGTGAATGTACAGTGAGGCTGGATGGTGAGGAATTGGAAAAATGTGAGTATGTTTAAGTACTTGGGGAGTGTGATGAGTAAGGATGGAAGTTTGGAGGATGAAGTGCTTGAAAGGGTGCAACAAGGAAGAAAGGGTGCTGGTTCCTTGAAAGCAGTTATAAGAAACAGGGAAGTGGGCATGGAAGTGAAAAAGTTGCTGCATGACAGTATTGTGATACCAACTCTGACGTACGGAAGTGAAGCTTGGACGTTGTTGGAAGGACACAAGTCAAGAGTGAGAGCAGTGGAAATGAGTTATTTGAGAGAAGCATGTGGAGTCACATGGAGAGACAGGCTGACAAATGAGGATATAAAGGAGCGTTGTGGTGTGGATGTGGATGTGATAGGAAGCGTTATGAGGAACACACTGAGGTGGTTTGGCCATATGGAGAGGATGAAGGGTGAGAGACTAACGAGGAGACTGTATGTGAGTGAGGTGGAGGGGGGGAGAGGGAGGGGGGAGGCCGAGAATGAGATGGAAGGATGGAGTGGAGAGGTATATGAGAGAGAAGGGTGTGAGTTGGAAGCAGGGCAGTGAAATGGCGAGGGACAGGGCGACGTGGAGGTGACTTGTTTGTGGCCACCCCTTACGGGATTAAGGCGTCTGGCAAGAGATAGAAAGATAGCATTACGCTTGCAAGGCTATGTGGCGAAAACTTGCGTCTTGAATCAGGTAATATCTTCTTTTGGATTATCCTTGCTACTGCCAGACGATTTTATTCAGCTTAAGAGAGACCTTTTGACCTTGAGGGGTTAGATTCTATCCAGTAAACCCATTGTTAATAGTGGTTCTTTCTGAGTACCTCCAGATGATTTTATTCAGCTTAGGGGAGAGTGTTCAACCTCGAGGGATTACAAGTATCATTAACCCCATTGGTAATAGAGGTTGTTCGTAGCTGAGTACCTGCAGTGTTAGTATCTCGCCGGGTGTGAGGAAGCTCCAGAACAATTTTATTTTTTGATATGGCTGGTTAATATCCTTTTGTACATTATTTATGCAGGACAGTAAGGCGTAATAAACAAAATAATCTGCTTAAGAAAAGGAGTTAGGGGTCTTCCTTAACTGACGAGAATGCAAGATGATTTTACCCAGTTTAGAAGAGAATTTTCACCGTCGAGGGGTTGTACAGAGAGCCATCATCAGTGCTCAGGCTCCCATGATTGACTCACAACTGAATAAAACCCGTTGTTGTTTTGAATGGACTACTAGATTTGTCCCAGGGGTGAGAGGGTTAATGTTATTGGTATTTACACTCTCAGGCACCTATGAATTGAACTGTTGAAGTAATTAGTGTGGTATAAATTGAACTGGAATAGTGAGAGTTGTCCCAGCCATGAGTGTTAAATTCTCTCTCTCTCTCTCTCTCTCTCTCTCTCTCCTTTTCAATCTAGAGAGGTTTAAATCCAGCCTTCATTAACCCTACACTACTTTGGTAATCCCCCAAAGCTGACAGAAAAAAAAAAAATGAGAACACCATAAATAACTATATAATAAATGTATTGAAGGGATTAAAATTATTCTTTGTTTTTTTAGGTCTTTTTAATCCTCCCATGGTGTCGTCAAATTTATTATCATATTTGGCTGGGGTCAGGCGATATTCCTAGGCTGGGAGAGAGTCATTGGCGCCTGAGTTAATATTTTTCCTTTTTAACTCTCTCATGCTCGCGACAACTCTAGTATTCTCTTCCTGTTAATGTCAAACAGTTATATTCAGCTGAGAGTCGTAGGAGCCTGACTGGAGATATTAAAGGCGACAGTCTCGTTTAAATTTTCCATAGAATAAGACCCGCATACCTTCCACAGATGGTATGTGTATTTATCATCTCGGAGTTGCCAGTCAGGTTATTCCCATTGTGTAGCTGATACCTGCCCTACGAGAGAGAGAGAGAGAGAGAGAGAGAGAGAGAGAGAGAGTCTGCCTGGCCTGCCCAAGTCCCGAACAGATGGGAGGAGCTTGTGAATTTTGACGTCACAACCCTCCCCTCTGATACCTTGCGAGACAATGATACCTTCAGTCACAAATTAACATAAATTAGAGACGTTAGTACCTTTTGTTTAGGTGAGTGTGAAGCTGAGATGTATGAGGGAAAATGAGGATGGTTGAGATAGTGTGAGGGTGTTAGGAAGTGTGCGGCTGTGTGTTTTGATATATTTCCCCCCCTCATCCCCCACTTATCCCAGTCACAGAAATTGACGGGTCCATTTGCCTTTTACCGTTTCATCCTGCATTTATTTCCTACCTGCCACATTGTTCTTCAGCTACAGAAATCAAAGTTCCACTACGACTTTCATTGAATATGCTAATTTCTTTAGCATCGACTCCCAGTAAGTTTGGTGGAATGGGATGATGGATGAACCCAGGCTGGGGTGGCAATTTTAAAAGATCTTGTGCGTCTTTTCCGATAGACAAACGTTCATAGCCTCTGTCATCTTGAATAACCTATTTTTCTTTTCAGTATTTATCTACGTTTCCTTATGAAATACTTGGTGGGTGTATGAAATAAGATAAATTTATACACAAACAGTCTTGTACAAGTCTTCATTTCAAGAAAGTATGAATTCAAGTAGGCTACTGCGGTGTGTACGATGGGAGTACCACCAAAATGTTTCGTTATCGGTAGATATTATTCATCTTCCATTTTTTCATTACCTCACAATGAATAGTACTGCTATAAAAAAATTCTATTATAGCATGTAGCCTACAACATAATTGATAAAACAAAGATGCTACTGTAATAGTGTGTAACACAAGTACAAAAATATTGATTAAGAATTAATACGAGATTTTCAATCTATATTAAATATATGTCAGGGGTGGCCAGGTATATGTCAGGGATGGCCAATTATATTTCAGAGATGGCCAGGTATATTTCAGGGGTGGCCAGGTATATTTCAGGGGTAGCCAGGTATATTTCTAACCTAAACCCAGTGGACTGAAGGCTGAGTCTTCGTTTCACCTGTAATCCAACATTCTCGTCATGAGGGATAGGGAGGCAACTTAGGGACGTAAGCCAGACATCCGAGCCGCCCGACAGCCAGCGGTTATCATTCGCGCAGTGGCAGGGAAGCTCTGCCGCATAATAACATGTTCTTATATTTTGCTGTTTTGAAGAAAACTTATGAAAAATACAATAGGGTTAAGAATTATATTAAATAAGCAATGTCAACGATTATTAAATGAGCCAGGTATCATAGTCAAACATTCATTTATTCAATCTGTCCCGAAATTATAATGAAAACTGTCTTCAGAGTTGGCCAAAAAGCGGTGTGTGGCAGTCACTTTTGGTTGGCTGACGCTTGGTTGCCATGGTAATGCCAGCGGGGTAGGATGAACACGCTTACTACAACTCCACAAAGATAAAGTGAAAACATTTCATAATCGGCTAAGTTCTTTATTGTAAAGAAAATTTCAACATTTGTTTTGAAAGTTTTATGCGTATTCAGACAGCTTACGAAGGAATAACTAAAATTCCTATCCATGACGAAGGGATTAAAGAAGAGATTCCGATCCTTTTTTAGACTCAAGTGTGATCGTCTTTTCAGTGAAAGTATAGATACTTAAAATAAACAGTGATGGACGCTGGGTACGTTGTGGATGTTGTCTTGTTTGACGCTTGGAAGACGTTTGACGTTGTCAACCATTCGATACTCACTAACAAGCTGAGGCTGCCCGGGGTCAGTGGTCCTGTGTTCGGCCGCACCATGGGCGTGTCTGTGTCCGGGTGTACCAGTTTCTCAAGAAATGTTCTCATCGGTGTCCCCGAGAGATCTGTTCTAGGGCCCTTTCTCTTTCTGGTATGTATAAATTTTCTGCCCTCATGTATACATTCCAGATGCAAATTCTTTGCTGACGACTTGAAGATTTACCCCAAGTTGCGTCAAAACACCAGTTCCTTGTTAGAGGTAGGTATAAGTGCATGCCAGAAGGACATAGATATGGTGTACAAGGTCGCTGAGTCCTGGGGTTTACGTTTCAGTCTCAACAAGTGCAATGTACAACAATATCAGAGAGGCCCAGTAAATCGGAACTCCATTGACACACTTCAGCATTCACATGAACAACACCAGTCTCTCTGTGGAAACGACACACAAAGGCTTGGTTGACAGTTCTCTGAAATTTTACTTTTTTTTTTTTTTTTTTTTTTTTTTTTAAATGTGTCTGACTCTGGGCATAGGCTTCATAGCCTGCTTTCAAGGCCCAGTAGCCCTCCTACGTACCGCACACCTCTACATGTAACCACTTCGGCGCTAACACCCACTGTCCATACTGAATACATGCTAGGGCTGTCTCATACAGGACTGTTGTATTGGTATTAGTGGGGGTATTTTTTCGACATGTCGGCGGATATTCTGGTAGATCAGTAAAGTCTGATTTTTATGAAATTCAAATCCTTAGACTGTTCCCTGCCCCATTGGGATTTGAACCCGGGTCCGTTAGGACTACAAGCCACCTCTCTACCGAAGAAATAATTAAAAAAAAAAAAGAACAGTAGGCCTGGCAAATAATTTTTAGAAAATCACCCTGTCATTACCGAGATTTTATATTGACTCAATTTAAACCCTATTCAGACCTCTCATGGAATTAGGTCCACTGTATGGAATACAGGATACCGCGGTGGCCAGAGGTTCCTGAAGCAGTGCAGATGGACTAAGCAAATCAGTGGTCTATCCGAACTCAGTTATGCAGACCGTCTAAAAAATCCGGACTTGTATTCTGCAAGAAGGAGGCTGATCAGAGCTGACCTTAGTAAATGCTGGAAAATCTTCATCACCAGTCCCCAATTGCACTGCATTAACTTTTTTCTCTTCCTTCATTAGCTAACACTAGGGGCCGTAGATTCAAGGTGCCCAAGCCCTGCACTTCAGGGAAGTTTAGATGCAGGTTTTTCAGTATCAGATGTATAGACCTCTGGAATTCTTTGTCAGGTGATATTAGTGCTGACTCAGTTTTTTTTCACTTAAAAAGTCCCTCCACTCACAACTAGGTCACATCTTGTTTAAGTATACTGAATAACTATGATTCATAAGTTGAAGTCTCTAGCTGTGTAACTCCCCTGCATATGGCACAAAACTCAGCCCCTCCTCTGTTGTCTATTCTGATGATGATGTGTATAGGAAATGGGGCTGGTGTGCCAGCAGGTATGGGCTGCCCTAATTCTTGAAAATCAGATTCCTACTGAGCCATACTGTTAACATGTATTGGGGTAGCCATCTGGGTGAGTAAACCAGGTGAGATGGCATATGCTATAATGCTGGTGAATTTCACATGTATACGCACTGGATGGTCGCTTTTTTGTATTGTGGAAGACGCAGACACCATTACATTGAGGTAGGTCATGCATTGTGATTATGTGACTCAGAGAATGGCAGGAGGTACCGGTAAGCTGTATCCCTCAATCCTGAGTTTGTCGGGGACCCCTCAGGTCAGCATCAGTATACTGCATTTAATATTGGTAGTACGAGATGAATGCATTTATGTGGTCGCACAGCATCAGAGAAATCTTGCTTTGGTAAGATGAGTAAAATTAGGCATCAGATAAATGTGGTGTAAGATATGAAGATACCTGTTGAGGGCCAAAAGCTGGTGGGAACTAGGAATACTAGGCCATACAGTACAGTACTCATATTCTCATAGCCATTCACGAAGACCTAATTCCATATTTCTTTTTTGGCAGGATGTTCTGAGGAAGTGCCAGTTCAATAGCCACACGTCAGTGAACCAGGGATGACCCTCGCATAAATACCTCTGGCTAAAACTCAAAACTGTTCACCAAGATAGGCCGTGCAGTGCAGTGAAGGATTTTATCACCACTTCATAAAGGCATGGCAGTGCCTGTGCATTTCTTCTTGTTGAGGTTGGTTAGGAGTTTCTTATTTTGCTCTTTATTGTTATTTTTCTTCTGTATGCCATGTACTTTAGTGCTGTCACGCTCCATAACTCTGTCACCCCATTATTGTAGAATTTTAATTCTCAAAGAATACATTTTTACTCTCAGGCAGGCACAATTTTGTGGATAAGTGAAGGTTTTTCTGATTATTTTTTGTGGTTCATTTGATTTTGGCCCATTTCTTTTGGAATTGCCTCATTTCCCTGTTTTTCCTGCCTCCTCCATCCCTGTATTGAATATGGGAATGCATGCAGAGAAAAGAACCATTTTCACAGGAAAATAAAGGTTAATATCATATGAATTGCATAACAAATCAGAAAACCCATGTTTTTACCATAGTGGTAGGTGGGGGCACTCACCATCCACTCACTCAATGTAGTGCTGCTCTTGGGTGACTGCCCTTTCTTCTCTTCCTTCCTTCTTTCCTCTTCTGTCTTTCTTTCCTTCTTTCTTTCCTCTTCCTTCTGTCTACGGGTGATTCTACACTGAGCCAAATGGGTTCCTCTACATCAGGAAAACATTTAGTATGCTGGGTGGTAACCATATAACCAAACCGTGGCATCTGGTGGTTTATTGGGTAATGTGGGACTTCTGGAAGTTGTCTGCCACCAGATGTCTCTCAATGTTAACAGCTTCTCTGTCCTGAGCGCGTGTTCAGTTATCGTGATTTTTCTCTGTTGATGTGAGAACCTGTGTGGCAAAATACCATCATATACTGTTGAAGTATTGAAAAAACTTCATAACAAAATGTAACAGAGGAGAATACATTGCTCCCGTTGTTTTATTTCCCTGAAAATGAAGCCCGAATTTAGAAAACCTGGCACATACATGTTTATTTTTGTCATTTTTGATGAAGCTGCTACAAAGCTGGGTTAATTCTTGCTTCCTGAAATGTTTGATTTATGCTGTAGTTTTAGCCAAGCCCTTGTTTTGTTTGTGTCAGTCTCTCTTTTGGCAGAAATTTAATGATGATGTATTAAATTATTCTACATCAGCCATCCGAGCTCAGAGACAGTCACCATTCCAAGATTTGATCGTGACATCCACTTCACTGAGCTCTATACCCCTAGGAAAATGCACTACCACCACTTTCAGATAAGTCATATTTATTTATTTATTTATTTATTTTAATACAGTCACTGTGATACAGGTACCTGATTTCATGTTGCCAGGATGTGATCTTTTTCTTGCTTACCTGATTACAGCACAATATTTATTAAATGATTGGTTTTCAAAAATGCATCTTAGGCGTAAAATGAGGGTGTGCTTTACCTAACAAAGCATCACAGGATTAGCAAGTGGAAAAGCAGGTGAGTATCCAATAATGACAATGGTAGAACTAAATTAGTTTCAGGAAAAGGTGAACATTGATTTTGTTTCATTACACCGCTTCCTGTTCGATCAGCGAAGTTAAGCAACGTTGGGTCTGGTTAGTACTTGGATGGGTGACCGCCGGGGAACACCAGATGCTGTTGGCATCCCTACGTCAAGTGGGGTTGGTGGAGGATTAGTGCCCCTCCCTGTAAAACAACTAACTCTAAGCCCTTGGCCACCCTGTCTGGGATACATGGCGTCTGGCAATGAATGAATGAAAAAAAACTAAAAAACAGTGTGCACCAAAATATGTGCTGAGTGAAATATGGTATTCCTGCCAGCAAACTAGGAGAGTTCACCATCTAACCAAATCTCTCCCAGTAAATAGTAGTATACTAAAGTTTTACACTTTATTTATTTACAGTATTTATTTATTTTTTGTACTTACATAATGTGAACAGTAACTCTAGTTACATGGGCACATGGCATGTTTTCCTTAGATTGACCTTTTTCACAGGCTGATATCTGAAAGCAGCAACCTGGGTAGGAAGGCATCAAGAAGAAGGCTGCAGATCTTGGCTGAACTATGTCAGTCATTTTTGTTGGGAGATACTGAATGGAGGAAGAGTTGTTCCCTTGACACTTGCATGAGGGAACCTTCATGGATGGAGTGAGAAGGTGAGTTAAGTTTACACCCTACAGCATGTACCCTGAGTGAGAAAGTGGGAATTGCAAGGGTTGATGAGTGAAAATATTGATGATAATGACCTGTATTTTCCTCTGTCTGGATCATAACTGCTTCATATGTAATAGTGAGAATAGAATTGAAGATGATGATGATACTGATGATGATTTTTGTCGGCAGATGGAGAAGTGGATCCCAGATCTCATCTTGCCGTCTTGTTCTGACTTAAGATTCGCTGGGAGTTGATGGAACATGTGACAGCCAATACATCAGAGTGGAAGAAGATAGGAGAAACCTTTATTCTTCAGTAGACTAACTTGGGCTACTGCTGATGATGGTGGATGGAACTGCAAGAAATCTTTCAGCACTAAAACCATATGCATCCATTCATCTCACTGTGATGTTAGTCAACCAGATTTCTTTTTCATATGTTACGTAGATGCAGGCCTGGCCAGTCAGCCACATCCTGAGCATTTTTATACACAAGGTATGTCACTCTAGCATTGGCCCATGTGGTAGGTCAGTTTAGCACCCTAAGAATTTTTAGGCATAAGGTTCTTCACTATTTTAGCAAAGACCCATATGATCCCATGTGTCTAGTGTTTCTGTATGTGTTAGAATTAAGTTCATTTTTCTTGGTGGCACAGGAGTTTCTGTAGCATCTCTTCATTAGTGATATACTGTTTGCTTACTGTATGATAACATTTTTCATGTATATTGTTTATACCATCTTAATATTGCATCAGCATAGTTTGCATCAATGTCATCATCATCATTATCACCCATACCTCCATTTGTACCCTTGGATGGGGGACTGAGGTTGGGTGTAGAGAGTCAGGAAAAAAAAAAAAAAAAATGAAGAAGTTAACTAAGTCAGTCCAGTTGAATGGGCCACTTTCACAATTCTAAGTCCTTGACATCAGTGACGTCAATTAACATAGTAGTATTTGCAACCCCAGACTCATTTGAATATGAACCCTTCCTCTGCAGGCTACCATCCTCCATTTGGGAATATGGAGGAAATTGAGGAATGTTTGTTTAACCAGGAAAGGGAGCCACCAGGTTTTTTCATTGCATGAAAGAGGATATTGAGATGTAATCTAATCTAATATAAAAATGACACCATGTTTCCACCTAAAGAATTCCTGTATTGGGGTTGGCCATGGTACAGCTGATTTTCTCAGTGTATTGGAAGCTAAACCAAGAGCCAAAACCAGCTAATTACTTCCCAACAATTGCTGGAAGCTGTTGGGGAAAAAGCAGAAATTTAATGTATGTAATACGTTTTGTAACAATTGAGAGTTTTGCTTGGATTTTGACTCTTAAGTACAGTCACTTGGATAAAAGATCTTATAATATGCAGGATAGACAACTAAGGAAGAGATCTTATGAAATCTCCAAAGGCACTTAGAATGTGACCCTGAGTAGCATAGGTGATAGGGTCATATTAAAACTGGGTGTGAAAGTGTGGACAGCCTCATAGTGTTTGACAGTTATTCAGAAGAATGAGACCATGATTGAACATCTGACCATTCTGTATTGTTGCTGACTACACTCAAATGTTGGGTCCAGGCTGATCACATGTAACAGTTACAGGTGTCCCCTAAATGTGATGATACAATATGTCTGACCTTTCTGCATCTTTGCTGACTGCATTCTGTAAGTTGGAAAGATGATCACATCCAACAACTTAAAAGCATTCAGAAAGTGCATATCTTCACCAGTGTCAGTGTAATCCATGGCTTACCGTATAGACTAACCTCCATGCAACCTCACTGGGGGAGGTAATTAATTCAGCGTTCATAGTCTGCCCTGTTAAAGTAAAAAAAGAAGGCACACCTCCACTGGCACCAGTAAAATTTATGATTTATTACTGCATCTGGATCCACCTCAGAATCTAAGCAACATCTTGACCCAGTGCTCACATATCCATCAGATTTTGTTGACATCTGATAACAGCTTTTTGAGATAACAATTTCATGTTCACAAACAGACAGACAGACGGACTTGGATGAATGCATAACCTTCTCCAACTTTGTCAGCAGAAGTAATTACAGGTGTTCTGTAAATGACCATGAGAAATTAGGGACTTACATCATCGTACATTGTTTTAGAGCGGTCAGGCCAGATTTTGATAGTAAAGTAAATTCCCCGACTCCCAGTTATTAGCTTTTTATTTTCATTGAGCTAAGGGGAAAAAACACACGCATAAAAAACTTGAGAGGGTGATCCAAAGAAGTTACTGATTATATGGACCCCCTCCCCCCAGTGTATTTGATCCAAAGTAACTCACTTTACCATACTTTACCTTACCCTACCTTTCTATGTCTTACCTTAGCTTCCTTATCCTGCCCTACTTTACCTGACTCTGACCTATCTTAACTTACCCTGTCTGATTGACCTACCCAGCCCAACATTATCTTACCTTGCCCCAACCCTGCTGTACCTTACCTTACCTTACCTTGCCCCAACCCTGCTGTACCTTACCTTACCTTACCTTGCCCCAACCCTGCTGTACCTTACCTTACCTTACCTTGCCCCAACCCTGCCGTACCTTACCTTACCTTATCTTACCTTACCTTACCCCAACCTTACCTTACCTTACCTAATGGTCTACAATGACAGTTGGGAATAATTAGCTGGTTTCGACCCTTGGTGTACTCCCCAGATCATAGAAAACATCAGCTGCTGTAGAAAATATCAACTGTACAATGACCAACATCAAAATTTGAATTAATTTTTAACTCATTATCATCATCAAGACCTCCTTTGTAACTGTATCCTAACCAAGATGAGGATTGTAGCTGAGTCAGGTATGAACAGAATCCTTCTTCATTTGTATTATCTTTCCCATACAGGAGACAGGCAGTGAAACCAGTTCTGAGCAAGATGAATAATTGTAACAAGATGAAGTTGTTGCTCTAAGCTGTGATTCAGCAATCATCTGGCTGTATTGGACAACTCTTGGATCATTTGTCCTTCACCCAGCAATACAATTTGGTACCTGGATGGATATATGACTGTTGCAACCAGTGTTGTAGGAGAAAATTTAGAAAAGAAAATAATGGGAATTTACATGTAACTTAACTGTTGGTGAGAGTGTTCTGAAGGGAAGAGTGTGACTTGGGAAGTTAAAGCAGTATAATGGGACACCTGGATGTAAATTTGACTGCTGCTGGTTGTGTTCCAGGAGAAAATTATGACAGCAAGAAAAAAATACAATTGTGGATGTAGACATGAGGTTGATGTTTTTTTTCTAGGGGAAAATTGTGAATTTAGCTTTAAAAAAAATACGAGGGACCTTCATGTAAATTTGACTGCTGTGAATCATGTTCTAGGGGAAGCCTGAGACTTAGACAAACTTGATTGTCCGCCTTAATGAACCTCAGGCATTCGATAGCCCATTAATCCTACCATTCGTGTTTGTACAATACTTCCATCACTAAGAGGATATACTGTATTATTATTTTTATTATTATCTCATCTTAAATGTCTGGACCAACTTGCCTAGCCCCAGGCTCCTACACTTCTCATGGGGTGACATAAGATTGGATGGATGGATGGATGGATTATTATTATTATTATTTGTGGTCGGTGGGAGCACTCACCATCCACTCACTCGATGTAGTGCTGCTCTTGGGTGTCTGCCCTTTCCTCTCTGCCATCCTTCTTTCCTTCCATCCTCTTCTGTCTTTCTTTCCTTCATTCTTTCCTCGTCCTTCTGCCCACAGGTGACTTTACACTCCCTCTTCTGTCTTTCTTTCCTTCATTCTTTCCTCCTCCTCCTGCTTGTGGGTGACTCTACACTGAGTGACAAGCCAAATGATTTTCTGTACACCAGGAAACCATTTACTATGCTGGATGGTAACCATATAGCCAGATTTTGGCGCCTGGTGGTTTAGTGGGTAATTATTGCGCTCCAGTCAGATTGAGCCGGTGAAGGTTTATATCCAAGGGGTGGTTGAGGTTTATTGCTCATGTAATGCCACTCAGGAATGAGCGAGGCTGGTCACTCTCATCTTAAATGTCAGGACAAACTTGCCTAGCCCTGGGCTGCTACGCTTCTCATGGGGCAACGTAGTATTGGATGATGGATGGATGGATTATTATTATTATTATTATTATTATTATTGTTTTTATTGTTCTGGTTATTAATATTGTTTATATATTTTTTCATAGTTTATTCTTGTTGCTACTAGATGATTTTATTCAACTTATGAGAAACCCCTGATAGTGTAGAGATTAACTCACTGAGCTTGGGATGTCTTTTTCACTTTGTTCTTACATCTCTTAGTTATTTTATTCAGGTTAGGATAGACTTCTAGAACTGGAGGAGTTAGATTCAGCCTTTACAGACCCCTTCAATCCTAGAGGCCTTTCTTGAATTACTATAAAAAAAGATATAATGTGGCAGCAACAAAAATGAACTAAACATGACCACCCAGATTCAAGAGGTTAACCCGCGGTGTCCCGTCGACATGAATTAACGTCCACATGTTTTGTCACTGCCAATCCCATTGACGTTCATATATGCGAATCAATTGCAAGGTCCCTAATTTGCACAATTTTCAATTTTCATGAGTGATTTTTGGTACGTATACATGGGACACCTTCCTCTACAAGATGCCAGGCAGGGACAATGCCTTACCCAGCATGACCTCCCCCCCCCCCAGCATGCCATTGTCTCAGCAATTCACATGTTACCAGTGACCTGGCCAGTAAAGCCATGTCATGCCACGGTATGAAATTCAGGGCCAGAGTGATTCCCCAATTGATGACAATATGGAGGACAAACTTTACATAGCATTAGAGGAAGAAACAGTCAGAAATAACGATCAGGTAATGTTGCCAAAAAAGGTCAGGTATGTTGATTTGTTTCATGAGTGAAACAATGCTTATATTGCCTATATTACTATGTGAAAACCAGTATTCTCTCGTACTACATATAAATTCGTACCAAATAAATAAATAAATACCGTTTATGAGTGGTGTGGAATGGTTACCCTCCCATAGAACTCGTTTTCTTTGGAGCCAGCCTGATAGAAAACACAGTAAGGTGAGGAGGTGCTCCTACCTGTTTCGAGTATTTTAAACCTCAGGTGAGCGATTTCTCTATGATTTTTCGATGTTTCTCACCAAAAGTGGAGGTTTGAACCAAAAAAAATTTTTTCCAAAAATGGTCGGGACTGGGGGAGAGTCAGTGGTGGAAAAGTGGTCGGGATGGGGCGGGTTAATGAAGGCTCTCTCTAACTCTCTTTCATCTCTTCTTCCTTTTTTTTTTTTTTTTTTTTTTTAATTTAATTTTTTTTTTTCAAATATTATGACACCTGAAATTTTATTCTTGCTGTTTCTAGATTGTTATTTAGCTTAGAAAGGAGTCTTGTGGTGTGAAGTGGTTAATGAAGGATAAATGTAAATCATCCAGTTTGAAACCTCTCTCCTTTGGTGAAGTAAACCTCTGGAAGTAGCAAGAATAATACATTGGCATGAAGTATTGTACCCCTTCAACTGAGGATGCCTTAGTATTCTTGCAGCAACCAGATAATGTTATTCAAGTTAGGGAGCACCCTGATGGTGAAGGTGTTGATGAAGCCTATATCTAACCCCTCCAGTTTGAAAAATATCTCCCACGCTGAATATAAACATGTGGAGAGAGCACAAATATGAGAAGGTTATATTTTACTCCTTGCAGTTTAAACGTCTCCCCTAAGCTGAAAAACTCTACATATGTACAGTAGAGATAGCAAGCATAAAACGATAAGGAAGTTATAAAATCAGATGGTTAACCTATTCTTTGTGGTGACTCCCTTAATGTTTCATTCTTGCAATGTCCAAACACTATTATTCAGTCAAAGCAGGGTCTCTATAAGTGAAGGGTTTAATGAAGGCTGGATCCCACCCTTTCATAATTTTTTCTAGATCTCTCCAAATCAGTTTACATGTCATAGAAGAATCTTTAGTTTTTAAGTGGTTAATGAAGGCTATTATATAACCTTTATTAGTGCTGCTATCAGGTGTCTGCTATTTCCTCTCCTCCCTCTTTTCCTTCCTTCCTCTTCTGTCTTTCTTTACTTCATGCTTTCCTCGTCTTTCTGCCTACAGGTGATTTTACAGTCCCTCTTCTGTCTTTCTTTCCTTCATTCTTTCCTGTTCCTTCTGCCTATGGGTGACTCTACACTGAGTGACAAGCCAAATGGTTTCATGTTCACCAGGAAACCATTTACTATGCTGGGTGGTAACCATATAACCAAATTATGGCGCCTGGTGGTTTAGTGGGTAATTGCAGCACTCCAATCAGATTTAGCCGGTGAAGGTTTATATCTAAGGGATGGTTGGGGTTATTGCTCACATAATGCCACTTAGGGATGAGTGAGGTTGGTCACTCTTATCTTAAATGTCAGGACCAACTTGCCTAGCCCTGGGTTCTTACGCTCCTCATGGGGCAACGTAGAATTGGATGATGGATGGATTAGTCGGCAAGTAAAATGAGCAGATATGATAACATCTATACTCTCATCACCATATTGACCTAAAATTGACATCTTTTTATTATGAATGCTGAATAATAACAGTAGATTACCATACAAGCTGTGTTTTGATGCATTAGGGTTCTTAAGATAAAGTTTTGTATGATCCTTGTCATGTACAATGGATTTATTTGCTGATTTCAGGTTTTACAGCCACTCAGACTGTTTGATCCATTCATCAGGAGGTAATAAGGTGCAAGTGATTCTTTTAGCATACAAAGGATTAAGTTGCACATCATGTCACTTTTCACCACTTACTTACCTTCCCATATGCTGACCTTCCTGCCTACCTCCTGACCTGCCTGCTTGTGTACCTACTTACATACCTACTGTACCTATCCAGCTACATACATACCAACCTACCTATCTCCCTGCCTACTTCTTTCCCTACCTTCGTTCCTCTCTACCTGTCCGCCCACCCAAATCTACCAACATCTCTGTATGTCTGTCTCCCTACCTACTGACCTCCCTAGCCACCTCCTTGCCTGTGTACCTGCCTCCCCACCCACCTTGAGTACTTGCCTACATTACTAGGGAGCTGTCTTGCCTGCCTGCACTGTGTATTGAGGTAGTGACACTGGCATATATTTATTTATGTATTTTGCAGTGTGCCAGTGAACCCCAACACTACTTTGGTAATCCTCCTAAACTAACAAAAAATCATTTGATGGTAGGAGGAATAAACTATAAAAATTGCTCAGCTTGAAATGATTAAAATATTATTCTCTGGTACATTATTGAAATCTGTTTAACACCCTTGCTGTCTTGTCAAATGTAGCAACATATCTTGGCCGGCTGTGGACGATTTTACTCAGCTGGGAGGGTCACTGGAGCCTGAGTGGTGGTACTATTCTCTTTAGATCTGTCATAGTCGGGAACTTTCATATTTTCTTCCTACTAACTCCAGACGATTTTATTCAGCTGGGACATTCATAGGAGTGGGAGTGTTTCTGTTATATACTGGAGATATTGAGGCAGACAATCAGTTTCTTATAAGTCCCAGTTTATCCCTAGAGTAAGACTTGCATTCTCCCGCAACTGATACAGCAAATGTATCTTATCAGGTGATATAAAAAAGAATAAAATAATATTTTTTTATTTTTATTTTTAATAACCCAATGTCACGTAGGTACCAGAAGTATAAATCACCTTGGGTGTAAGTTGCTTACAAGATCGCAATTTAACAGTTTTGTCTTTCTGGAACCCATAAAAAATAACTTACTGTCAATCTCAACACTGCGAAACAAATTTTGTAATGCTTAAGTTATCGGGAGGCTTATCATAAATATGAGATAAAATTCCCAATGCATACCTCTTCATTTTTTAAATTGTATATCATGCAAGACTGTACAAACAACCTAAAGTGAAATAATGTGAAAAATACAAAAAGTCATTCACCATCATGTGTAATTAATTGCAATGATATCCTCTACATCATATTAAACAGCCTTTATGATACCTCCTGAGTTTTTGTGCGAGTTTGTCAAATCAGCAGTAGAAAAACATGACCCCTTCCCTCAGTTGTGCTGACGTCAGGTGCCTTCAAAGTACAAGCTGTCTCCTATTGATCATGCAACAAACTAATGCACCTGCCCCACAGCATCTGGCTGGAACGTGACGTCAGCACATAACTCAGGACAGAAGTCTTATGTTATCCTGTTTGGACGGGACCTAGGTCGCACGAAACTATGGTTTATAAAGGATTTTAAGGGTGTATAAAACGTCCCAGGCACAATGTGCCTCCTCGTAGCTAATCTCGATAGTTTAGCTCCTACTGCGTACATTATTTATAGAACCTATGTATTTATCAATGCTTATAACATACAAGAGATAAAAAATGAGCTGTAATGTGCAAATAAAATCGGTAAAGAGGTGTTAGGGAGCCTCCCTTGCACGAGAAAATGGGCCTTAATTAAGCAATACCATTCAACTGGGGAAAGTACCTTGCATGGAAAGGGTTAATAGGCTTAATTAGGGCTAATATTAGGAATTTGTAATGACTGGGCAAAAAACGCGTCGAAAAAAACGCTGTCACTCCAACCCCGACTTCTTAACCCTATAATTGAGCTGAATAATTGTTTTTATTATCTATTACGGTATGTTTATTATACAGGACACCTAACTGAGCTAATATAATGCTAATTCAATCGTCTGGGAGGAAAGAATCGCCCACATTTTTGCTGTATCTAGACCCCTCTCATTTGGAAGCACATCTCGTTTTCAAGCGAGTTATCTCAGACAGCAACAGCAAAACATAAGCATTCTTCCCCGAGCAATGATGACGTCACGTTCCCGCCAAGTGCATATGGGGAATTGCATTAGTTTGTAGTATGATCAATAGATGACAGGCTTGTTCTTGGCGGGAGTTGTGACGTCATCTTGGCGGGAACATGACGTCATTTTGCTCAGGGAAGGGTGCTTATGTTTTCCTGTTGCTGTCTGGCTTACCTCGCTCGAAAATGAGAGGCGATCCCTGTGAGAGGGGGTCTAGATGCGACAAAAATATCGGCGATTCTTTCTGCCCAGACGATTGAATTAGCATTATATTATCTCAGTTAGGTGTGCTATATTTAAATACACCCTAATAGGTAATAAACAAAATATTTAGCTTGCTCAGTGGGTTAAGAAGTCGGGGAGGAATGAACAGCATTTTTTTCGAAGTGTTTTTGCCCAGTCTTGGCAAATTCCTATTATTAGCCCTAATTTAGCCCTCATTAACCCCTTCCATATGAGATACCTTTCCCTAGTAACCTAGTTAAATAGTATGGCTTGATTTAAGGCCCATATCCCCGTGTACGGGAGGCTCCCTGACACCTCTTTATCGATTTTCTTTGCATAATACAGCTTATTATCATTCTTTGTATGTTAGGACTGTTGATTATACTCAGGTTCAATAAATAATATACGTAGAAGGAACTAAACTAACGAGATTAGCTAAGAGGAGGCATATTGTGCCTGGGACGTTTTATAAATATTCCCTTAAAATCCTTTATAAATCCATAGTTTTTGTGCGACCTAGACCCCCTCCAAACAGGGTAAATTCCTGCCAGATGCTGAGGGGGAGGTGCATTAGTTTGTTGCATGATCAGTAGGAGGCAGGCTTGTACCTTGCACACAACTCAGGACAGGGGTCATGTTGGCCTGTTTGAAGGGGGTCTACTGTAGATCGCACAAAAACTATGGATTTATAAAGGATTTTAAGGGAATATTTATATAACGTCCCAGGCACAATATGGCTCTTCTTAGCTAATCTCGATAGTTTAGCTCTTACTGCGTACATTATTTATAGAACCTATGTATTTATCAATGATACTAACATACAAGAAATAAATAATAAGCTGTAATATGCAAATAAAATCGGTAAAGAGGTGTTAGGCAGCCTCCCTTGCACGGGAAAACGGGCCTTAATTAAGCGATACTATTCAACTGGGGAAAGTATCTTGCGTGGAAATGGTTAATAGGCTTAATTAGGGCTAATACTAGGAATTTATAAAGACTGGGCAAAAATACGTCGAAAAAAACGCTGTTATTCCAACCCCGACTTCTTAACCCTATAAGCGAGCTAAATAATTGTTTTTATTATCTATTAGGGTATGTTTATTGTACAGCACACCTAACTGAGCTAATATAATGCTAATTCAATCGTCTGGGAGGAAAGAATCGCCCACATTTTTGCTGCCCCCCTCTCTTCCGGGAGCGCACCTCGTTTTCGAGGGAGTCAGTCCAGCCAGCAATAGTAAAACATAAGCACTCTTCCCTGAGCAATGATGACGTCATGTCCCGCCAAGATGACGTCACGTTCCCGCCAAGTGCAGAGGAGGAGGTGCATTTGTTTGTAGTATGATCAATAGATGACAGGCTTGTTCTCAGGTTGTTCTTGGCGGGAGTCGTGACGTCATCTTGGCGGGAACATGACGTCATGTTGCTCAGGGAAGGGTGCTTATGTTTTCCTGTTGCTGTCTGGCTTACCTCGCTCAAAATGAGAGGCGATCCCTGTGAGAGAAGGTCTAGATGCGACAAAAATATTGGCGGTTTTTCTTAGACGATTAGTATTATATTATCTCAGTTAGGTGTGCTGTATCATAAATACACCCTAATAGGTAATAAACAAAGTATTTAGCTTGCTCAGTGGGCTAAGAAGTCGGGGAGGAATGAACAGCATTTTCTTCGAAGTGTTTTTGCCCAGTCTTGGCAAATTCCTCTTATTAGCCCTAATTAAGCCCTCATTAACCGCTTCCATACGAGATACCTTTCCCTAGTAACCTAGTTAAATAGTATGGCTTGATTTAAGGCCCATATCCCCGTGTACGGGAGGCTCGCTGACACCTCTTTATCAATTTTCTTTGCATAATACAGCTTATTATCATTCGTTGTATGTTAGGACTGTTGATTATACTCAGGTTCAATAAATAATATACGTAGAAGGAACTAAACTAACGAGATTAGCTAAGAGGAGGCATATTGTGCCTGGGACGTTTTATAAATGTTCTCTTAAAATTCTTTATAAATCCATAGTTTTTGTACGACCTAGACCCCCTCCAAACAGGGTAAATTCCTGCCAGATGCTGAGGGGGAGGTGCATTAGTTTGTTGCATGATCAGTAGGAGGCAGACTTGTACCTTGCACACAACTCAGGACAGGGGTCATGTTGGCCTGTTTGGAAGGTGTAACACGAACACTAAATAATTATAAATGCTTTTTGGCCATGAATAATTTTCTTTTGTCACATTTGTCCCGTTATCAGTGAATATACATGGATTGTGAAGTATTTGTAATTAAGAAAAGGTATAGCATTATCTTATACACAACTGAAGCTTGAGAAAGTTTATAAATACGTCTCCTCTTACCTGCTGAGGTGAAGTAATTCACAAACACACTTTATCATTTTTATTTGATATAATGAGTTACACTTCTTAAATAGGTTGTGAGGAACCAATAAAAGTATATATACATTACTGTATAATAAACACAGGGAATATGTATAAAAAGTATGCTTCTCTGTCTCCCTGCTCGCCGGCATCCTTCCCTGTCTACACCCCAGCCTGTCTGTCTCCCAGCCTGCCTGCCTGCTTGGCTGCTTGACTACCTGCCTGCCTTCCAGTCTGCCTGCCTGACTGCCTTCTGGCCTCCCTGACCATCTGCTGGCCAGCCTCTCAGCGTAGCGGCGTCTTTGACTATCCTCCTGCCTGGCAGCCTCCATGCCTGTCTTCTTGACTGCCAACCTTCAGGGCTGTTGGCCAGGCAGGAAGGCTGAGTGACAGGCAGAAAGAGTGGCAAGCGAGCAGGAAGCAAACAGGTAACAGCTGGCAGACGAGGAAGGCTGAAGGCTGACAGGCAGTAAGGCAGGAAGGTAAGCTGATAGGCAGGCAGAATGGCAAACAGACTGTTCGGCTGGCAGGTATGGTGGCAGGCAAGCAGACAGCTTGCCAAGATGTAGGCAGGCAGGCAGGCAGGTAAGTGGAAGGCAGACTGCCAAGCAGGCAGTCAAGGTAAGCGGCAGACAGACTACCAGGTAAGGTAGGTGACATAGACAGGCCGGCAGACAAGGGAAGGAAGGCAGGGTAGGGGGCAGGTAGGCAGGAGGGCAGATTTCTCTTCAATCTGTTCTCTGTCCTGTAATTATAAATAAAATGGACAAGAATTAGCCAGACTAAAATATATACAGCCTTGATTAACCCCTTCAGTACGAGACGTCTTTGCTAAGCTGAATAACACCGTCAGGAGGCGGCTGGGATAAAATGTATATAATACGTCCTTGGAGTGAAGAGGTGAAGGGCTTTAAAAACACTAATAATGAATAAAGACAATAAATGAACATAATTAATCCATCCATCTATCATCCAATCCTACGATGCTCCATGAGGAGCATAGGAGCCCGGGGCTAGGCAAGTTACATTGATATATTTATTCCATCCATCTGTATCAGTGGAGAGAGAGAGAGAGAGAGAGAGAGAGAGAGAGAGAGAGAGAGAGAGAGAGAGTTCCTGGTGCTCCGATTACAAACTATTCTAATCTAATGCTATATTTCGGGTCATTCAACTAAGTACAACTACCAGAGATAAATAATATGAACTAATTCGGTCGTCAAAGTACATTGATGAGACTAAAACGACATTTGACGGGCCTGTCTGCTGGACTGCCAACCTTCAGGGCTGTTGGCCAGGCAGGCAGGCTGAGTGACAGGCAGGAAGAGTGGCAAGCGAGCAGGAAGCCAACAGGTAGCAGCTGGCAGACAAGGAAGACAAACAGGAAGGTTGACAGGCAGTAAGGCAGGCAGGTAGGCTGATAGACAGGCGGAATGGTAGGCAGACTGGTCAGCTTGCTAAGATGTAGGCAGACAGGCAGTCAGGGTGAGTGACAGGCAGGCAGGCAAGTGGAAGGCAGACTGCCAAGCACGAAGTCAGGGTAAGTGGAAGACAGACTACCAGGCAGGCAAGCAGGGTGGGTGGCATTTAGACAGGCCGGCAGGCAAGGGAAGGAAGGCAGGGTAGGTGGCAGGCAGACTGCCAAGAGGCAGGAGGGCAGAGGAGGGCAGATTTCCCTTAAACCTGTTCTCCAACCTTCGATTATTAATAAAACAGACAAGAAATTAGCCAGAATAAAATAGTATATGTAATATAACACCTTCAGTACGAGAAACCTTTCCTAAGGTGGTAGGTAACCCCGTGAGAAGGCGAGAGAGGGAGAGAGAGACTCGACATTGTCCGTAATGCCAATTTAAGCCAATATTATGCTATATTTCAGGCCATTCATTAATAAGTACAATTAACAAAGATTAATAATGTAACTAATTGAGTCGTCAAGTACATTTTATAGGTTAAAAACGCCATTTTTATCTGACCCTTCCAGCGTTTGAGGATTTCATGCGGCGGGTTTGGTGAGTTCCAAACAGCACAACATAAGACCTCTTCCCTGGAAGAACTAGTGACGTAATGTGACGTCACGGATTCCCGGGATTCCCCCGTTCATACCTCCGACCCTCACGCACAACCCAGCTTAATTGACGAGCGTTTTAATATTGCGACAATGTCAAACTCCATTATTTTCACAATATTTGACGCTCCACTTATGTCATTTCTTTTATAAGATACCCTGGGATATAATAATGATTAAATAATGAACAGGGAATGCGTACTTGTGGCTCAATATGAACAAAACCCGTAAAATTCGAAGGGGAAAGTGACGTCATAGGCAACTCTGATAGTAGAGCATGCGCCTTTGTGCTGCTCCACCCATCCTTATCCTGCTACTTCTTTGCTGCAGAATTACTCTTAAAACTAGTATAAATATACTGAAATATCTAATTCCAGCTGATATACTATACAAAAGTTTGGATGCGAATTAACGAGGGTGAGGGGTGCGTAGTCACAGGTTCCCTCCCCCGCAATCCCCGCCCAACACCGAGCTGGCAGAAGTCACCAGTGAGATGCCAACCTAAATTTTTAAATATCGTCAAAACTGCTTTTATTAAGGTGCTAAAATGTCACTAAGGATATGAACCTCAAAAAAACCTGTAAGATGTATGCAAGCATCACTAGATTACCTGTGAAATTTTGGAATAATGGTAAAATTACGATGTTAATAATTCGCCCGTCAGTCATCGGCAACTATCGCGTGGCGGGTCCACCGCCGAGACCACAGTCACTTCGAGTTGAACCGTCGAGGAGGAGAGTGGTGGCTGCCTCCCTCTCCCGCACCACTTCTGCCATGATCTCGCCTCTCGCTCTCGCTTTTCTCCCAGTTGCACTCTGATTATTTTACTTCTTTTTATTATGTTGCCAGTTTACTCATACGTTCACAAATACATGCTTGCATATATATTCAATAATTCATACATATGCATACAAGCATGTTGGAACCTTTATAAACGATAATTGATGCGATCATACATAAATTATACATGCATGTACCCGCAAAGGCATGCTTACATTAAAGATACATATATACGTACATAGGCCTACATACATACATACCTACAGGTTCATATTAAATCATGCAGATACACATTCATTCACATTCACCTCACTACAGTATGGTGGAGTATTAGACTGCTTACCTACTCGTATGAAGTGTGGTTTGTATTCCACATGGGCGGTGGATATTAGCGCCGAAGCGGTGACATGCTAAGATGTGAGGCCCAATTCACACTATAGGGACGGTCGCGCTCCGCTCACGGTCTGGTCAAATCTCATTACATGCATTTCAGTGGAAGCATTCACGCTGGCAGTAACGGTCAAGGAACGCTCCGCTCACGATCCATTCAAAAGATATTTTGACCAGAGCGAAAGTGGACCGTGAGCAGAGCGAACCTACAGTGTGAACACCCGCCACAGTCTCGCTCCGCTCCAGTCTTGATTCAGCCATCTGAATGATGTGTTTTCCTTTTTCAGGTCATCCTCAATTTTTGATAGCATTTTTTCAAATGTTCCAATGTTCATTCTAAAATAGCTGTGAAATTTACTATCATCAATCAGATGAGGAAACAGTGTATGGAATTCCCCTTCACTTTTCTTATCTTGCAAGATTGGATGAACCCACACTCTCTTTTTCGACTTTGTTTTCTTTTTCTTTTGTGGTAGGTGGGGGCGCTCACTATCCACTCACTCGATGTAATGCTGCTCTCGGGTGTCTGGCCTTTCCTCTCCTCCATCCTTCTTTCCTTCCATCCTCTTCTGTCTTTCCTTCATTCTTTCCTTGTTCTTTTGCCTACAGGTGACTTTACACTCCCTCTTCTGTCTTTCATTCCTTTATTCTTTCCTCTTCCTTCCGCCTGTGGGTGACTCAACAGTACAATGAGTGACAAGCCAAATGGTTTCCTGTACACCAGGAAACCATTTACTACGCTGGGTGGTAACCATATAACCAAATTTTGGCACCTGGTGGTTTAGTGGGTAATTATTGCGCTCCCATCGGATTGAGCTGGTGGAGGTTTATATTCAAGGGGTGGTTGGGGTTTATTGCTCATGTAATGCCACTCAGGGATGAATGAGGCTGGTCACTCTCATCTTAGATGTCTGGACCAACTGCCTAGCCCCGTGCCTCTATGCTCCTCAGGGGGTATGTAGGATTGGATGATGGATGGATGGTTTTCTTCTTTCTTCTTCATTCACTGCAATGGTGATCATTGCCAACTTGGCTCGTGAAAAGTCACACATCCTCCGTCAATGGTGGTGGCACTTCTACTGTTGAGAGAGAGGGGATGACGGGTCCGTGAGCGAAGCCAGAGCGGACCGGACGTGTGAATATACCAGGACCGAGACTGGAGCATGACTGTCCCTATAGTGTGAATAGGGCCTTAAAGGACTACTGGACCTTAGGGAGTAGTAGTAGTAGTAGTAGGTCATAGTAATAGTAGTGCTAATAGTAGTAGTGGTGTAGCCTCAGATAGAGTAGCAATATCCTCTGATTATCTCCCTATCAACCGTCAAATTACCTTAGTAGCCATTAATTACCTTCACTGTGACCCTCTAATTATCTTATGAGCCCTCTAATTACCTTCTACTTATTCGAAAATACTTTCTATTACCCTATAAATATCTTTTTACCCACTGTTTACACTTTATAGGTTCCTTTCCTTATTCACCCAATAATTACCTTATTAACTCACTAATTACTTCAAAAACGGCGGTCATCTCTGGTGGGAAGTGACGCTTGGTTGCTATGGTAAGGCCAGCGTGGTCGGAAGGACATGCTTATTAGAGCAGACGACGACGCTCACTTGTTTATTTTCTGATAAAGATTTGTAAATATATTAACTAAAGCTATATACCTGCACAAAACCCAGTTACTCTTATGAATATATTATTATCCTGAATTCTATGTATATTGCCATAATGTAATTACTCGATTTTAATACACTTTCCTTATCACATCCTAAACCAACTGAGAAACTGGAAGAAGAAGAGAAGCGGGACCGAGACAAGCGAGATCAAGGCAGAAGTGGTGCGGGAGAGAGAAGCAGCCACCACCTTCCTTCTCGACGGATCACGTCGGAATGACTGTGGTCCCGCCGGTAGACCCGCCACCAGCAAGTTGCCAATGATTGACGGGCGAATTGTTTACAAACCGTAATTTCACCATTATTCCAAAATTTCACCGGTAATCTAGTGATGCTTGCATATATATTACAGGTTTTCTTGAGATTCATATCCTTAGTGACATTCTAGCACCTTAATAAAAGCAGTTTTGGCGATATTTAAAAATTTAGGTTGGCATCTCACTGGTGACTTCTGCCAGCTCGGTGTTGGGCGGGGTTTGGGGGGAGGGAGCCTGTGACTACACACCTCTCACCCTCGTTAATTCACATCCAAACTTCCTCTTGTATCAAATATCAACTCAAATTAGATATCCCAGTATATTGATACTAGTTTTAAGAGTAATTTTGTAGCCAAGAGGAAGCAGTATAATGATGGGTGGAGCAGTATAATGGTTCATGCGTTACTATCAGAGTTGCCTATGACGTCACTTCCCCCTTCGAATTTGACGGGTTTTGTTCATATTTAGCCACAAGTACGCATTCCCTGTGTGTTATTTAAATCATTATTATATCCCAGGGTGTTTCATAAAACAAATTGCATAATTGGAGTGACAAATATAGTAAAAATAATGAAGTTTGACATTGTCGCAATATTAAAACGCTCGTCAATTAAGCTGGGTTGTGCGTGAGGGTCGGAGGTATGAACGGGGGAATCCCGGGAATCCGTGACGTCACATAGTTCTTTCAGGGAAGGGATCTTATGTTGTGCTGTTTGTAACTCACCAGACCCGCCGCATGAAATTCTCGAACCCCTCCAGCGTTTTAACTTGACGACTCAATTAGTTACATTATTAATCTTTGTTAATTGTACTTATTAATGAATGGCCCGAAATTTAGCATAATATTGGCTTAAATGGATCACTGAAACCTATTAAATTATTTCCAATTACTGACAGCAGATGATTTAAATAAATTACAGGTTCCTGTTTAATATTAATAAGTAATTAATGTTCACAATGAGGTAATCAGCTCACAGGAAGTAATTAGTGTTAAATGGAAGATTTTGAAGGGTATTTTGAAGTAATTAGTGAGTTAAGTAATTATAAGGTGATTAAGGAAGTGATGAGAGGATAAGTAGAGGGTAAAAAGGTAATTATAAGATAATGGAAAATACTTAGCGAATAAGTAAAGGTGATTAGAGGACTTGTAAGATAATTAGAGGGTCTATTAGAACGTAATTACATAACTATTAAGGAAATTTGACGGTTAAAGGGAGGATAATTCGTTACTACTACTACTACTACTACTACAGTACTATGACTACTGCTACTACTACTACTACCACAACTACTACTATGACTACTACTACTACTACTACTACTACCACTATGACTACTACTATGACTTACTACTACTACTACTATGACAACTACTACTACTATTACTACTACTGCTACTACTACAACTACTACTACTGCAACCACCACCACCACCACCACCACCACCACCACCACTGCTGTAATTCCAAGGCAAACGGTGGTAAACAGCAAGAATGTAGCAAATAATACGTCATCGTCGTGACGGGCTGGATGACATGTCTTGATAGGCCGTTGCCTTAGGTCCAATAGTCCGCTGATGTGCCACGCAGCCTCAAATGTCACCACTTCGGCGCTAATATCCACCGTCCCTATCGAATACATGACAAGCTTCATACGAGTAGGTAGGTAGTCTAATACTCTACTGTACTGTAGAGAAGTGAATGTGAATGTGTGTGTAAATATGAATCTGCAGGCATGTATGTACGCATATGTATGTGCGTATTATATATATATATATATATATATATATATATATATATATATATATATATATATATATATATATATGTGTGTGTCTGAATGTATGCATGGATGCATTTATGGATACATGTATGTTTGTACTGTATGTGTATGTTCGTATTGATTATCGTTTACAAAACTTCCAACATGATTGCATGCATACGTTATATATTTGTATGGGTGCATTATAGGCACCGGTATGTATTTATGTATGCATGTAAGTATATATGAACGTATGAATGAGTACATAGGAAGTAAATAAGAGTGCAACTAGGGGAAAAGAGAAGAGAGTACGGAAGAGAGGCGAGAGCATGGCAGAAGTGGTGTGGGAGAGAGATGCAACCACCACCTCCCTTCTCAACGGCTCAACTCGGAATGCCATTGCCTGACGCCTGTGGTCCCGCCGGGGGGCCCGCCACCAGCAAGTTGCCAATGATTGACGGGTGAATTGTTTACAAACCGAAATTTCACCATTATTCCAAAATTTCACCGGCAATCTAGTAATGCTTGCATATATCTTTCACGTTTTCTTGAGATTCATATCCTTAGGGACATTCTAGCACCTTAATAAAAGCAGTTTCGGCGATATTTAAAAATTTACGTTGGCATCTCACTGGTGACTTCTGCCAGCGTGGTGTTGTGCGGGGATTGGGGGGAGGGAACCTGTGACTACGCACTTCTCAACCTCGTTAATTCACATCCAAACTTCCTCTTGTATCAAATATCAGCTGAAATTAGATATTCCAGTATATTGATACTAGTTATATGAGTAATTCTGCAGCAAAGAAGTAGCAGTATAATGATGGGTGGAGCAGCACAAAGGCTCGTGCTCTACTATCAGAGTTGCCTATGACGTCACTTCCCCCTCCGAATTTGACGGTTTTTGTTCATATTCAGCCATAACTACGCATTCTCTGTGCATTATTTCAATCATTATTATATCCCAGGGTGTCTTATAAAAGAAATAACATAATTAGAGTGTCAAATATTGTGAAAATAATGGAGTTTGACATTGTCGCAATATTAAAACGCTCGTTAATTAAGTTGATTTGTGCGTGAGGGTCGGAGGTATGAACTGGGGAATCCCGGGAATCCGTGACGTCACATTACGTCACTAGTTCTTTCAGGGAAGGGGTCTTATGTTGTGCTGTTTGGAACTCGCCGAACTCGCCGCATGAAATCCTCGAACGCTCCAGCTGGGAGGGTCAGATGCCCGTAAAATGGCGTTTTAACCCATAAAATGTACTTGACGACTCAATTAGTTACATTATTAATCTTTGTTAATTGTACTTATCAATGAATGGCCTGAAATATAGCATAATATTGGCTTAAATAGGCAATTTAATCGGAGTAGGATGACTTTACTTGGCATTACGGACAATGTCGAGTCTCTCTCTCCCTCTCTCGCCTTCTCACCGGGTTACCTACCACCTTAGGAAAGGTTTCTCGTACTGAAGGTGTTATATTACTTATACTATTTTATTCTGGCTAATTTCTTGTCCGTTTTACTAATAATCGAAGGTTGGAGAACAGGTTTAAGGGAAATCTGCCCTCCTCTGCCCTCCTGCCTCTTTGGCAGTCTGTTTGCCACCTACCCTGCCTTCCTTCCCTTGCCTGCCGGCCTGTCTAAATGCCACCCACCCTGCTTGCCTGCCTGGTAGTCTGTCTTCCACTTACCTTGACTCCGTGCTTGGCAGTCTGCCTTCCACTTGCCTGCCTGCCTGGTAGTCTGCCTGTCACTCACCCTGACTGCCTGCCTGCCTACATTTTAGCAAGCCGATCAGTCTGCCTACCATTCCGCCTGCCTATCAGCCTACCTGCCTGCTTTACTGCCTGTCAGCCTTCCTGTTTGCCTTCCTCGTCTGCCAGCTGCTACCTGTTGGCTTCCTGCTCGCTTGCCACTTTTCCTGCCTGCCACTCAGCCTGCCTGCCTGGCCAACAGTCCTGAAGGTTGGCAGTCCAGCAGACAGGCCCGTCAAATGTCGTTTTAGTCTCATCAATGTACTTTGACGACTGAATTAGTTCATATTATTTATCTCCGTTAGGTGTACTTAGTTGAATGACCCGAAATATAGCGTTAGATTAGAATAGTTTGTAATCGGAGCACCAGGAACTCTCTCTCTCTCTCTCTCTCTCACTCTCCACTGATACAGATGGATGGAATAAATATATCAATGTAACTTGCCTAACCCCGGGCTCCTACGCTCCTCATGGGGCATCGTAGGATTGGATGATAAATGGATGGATTAATTATGTTCATTTATTGCCTTTATTCGTTATTAGTGTTTTTAAAGCCCTTCACCTCTTCACTTCAAGGACGTATTATATATATTTTATCCCAGCCGCCTCCTGACGGTGTTATTCAGCTTAGCAAAGACGTCTCGTACTGAAGGGGTTAATCAAGGCTGTATATATTTTAGTCTGGCTAATTCTTGCCCGTTTATTTATAATTAAAGCATAGGGAACATCTTAATAAGAAATCTGCCCTGCTGCCTATCTGCGCTACCCTGCCTGCCTTCTTGTCACCTGCCATGCCTGACTTTTGTCACCCTGTTGCCAGTCTGCCTAACCTGCCAGTCAACCTGACTGTCTGCCTAACCTGCCGACTTGCTTGCCTGCCTGCCTACCTACCTGACAGATGTCTGCCAATTTTCCTGCCTGCCACCCTGTCTGTCTGCCTGTCAAAGGCTGCCAGTTAGACAGGCAAGCCGGTAGGCAGGAAGAGCGGCAGGCAGACGGCCTGGCAAAACAGTCAGCAGGCAATGTAACAGGCAGGCTGGCTGGTAGGCAGACAGGGCAGGCTAGAAGCAAGCAGGCTTGCATGCAGGTGGACGGACAAACAGATTGGCAGGTGGTGTGGAAGGCAGATAGAATGACAGGAACGAAGACTGGGAAGTAGAAAGCCAGGCATGCGGATAACCAGGCCAGCGGGCAGGAAGAGTGAAAGGCAGGCAGGATGGGGATCAGCAATGCTGTTGGGCAAGATGTGAAGGTGACAACCTGGATGAAAGGCATGCAGGGTGGCTGGCAGGGTGTCAGGCTGGGTTTCAGGGAGGCAGGCAATGATGGCAGGAACAACAGCCAGACAGCCAGAGAGGCCGAGATACACGGGTGTTGACAGACAGATACGAACAACGTCAAGAGATTATGATATACAAACTCTGAGTATGATGACGTCAACCAAAACGCATCTCTTCACCAATCAGACGCAATTTTTTTTTTCTTTTTATTTTGTATATTTTAGTCTCACAAGCGCTGTCTATTGAGAGTTAGCTCTTCCATGCCTGCCTGCCTGCATCCTTGTCTGCTGCTAACTAGCCTGCCTGTATGCCTGACAGCCTATCTGCCACCTTGCCTACTTGTCAGAATACCTGCATGCCTGCCAACCTGCCTGCATGCCATCCTATCTGCCACTTACCCTATCTGCCGGATTGCCTGACACTTTAACCTGCCTACTCATTCTTGGAAAGCTGCCTGCCTACTTCTTAGCATGCTGCTTGTATTCTAACCTACCTTCTAGCTTCCCTGTCTGACTGCCTTCCTGCCTGTCTTTCTGTCAGCATGCCTGCTTGCCTGTCTCATCTAGTAATCTGCTTATTTGCCTGCCTCCCTGCTTGCCTGCCTCATCTACTAATCTGCTTACTTGTCTGCCTCCCTGCTTATCTGGAGTGATAGTTTTAATTTCATTTCTGGTCTCCATTTGTGACAAATGATGCTGCCAACATATTTAAACCACTTAACTTCTAGAATTTTGTTGTAAATTGATGGCAGCACTTGGGATTCATTTCTTTTTATAATAATCATTGCATCTGACTTGATTTTAGTTATACTCCTTCCATGTTCTTTGGCAACTCTGTTCAAAGTGTTCAGAATTCTTTATAGTCCTTCCTGTGCTGCACATAATGGCCTTGTCATCAGTAAATTCTATGACTTTTATTAATTCACCTACCACTTGAATGTTATCCTCTAGATTTCTAAAGTTTCATAATCATTCTTTCCTCACAGAAGTTAAATAGGACCAGAGTTCATTCACAGTCCCTTAAAAGAGCAGATATCCCTTGCAAATCAGAAAAGATTCAAAGCTTCATCAACTCCTGATGTAGTTAATGATACTCCATTGCTTCTTGGAAAGATTTTGTTGTAAAAGGCCAAAATAGGATGGCTGTAGTGGGGTAACAAGGTTGTAATTTTTGTGTGTAAAACTATCAGAGTGTTCTCATTCTGGTCTCTGCTTTCTGTCACTGCTGTCTGTCAACCTGGGGCCACAACAGCAACAACAATAAACATACAGTACTTCACCCTTTCCCATCGCTAAATCTCGAGTATTGGCCATTATGCATGCACTTATTTCTCAGTCCTTCATCTGTCATCTTTATTACTTTTCTTTTACATTCCCTCATATACTTAAAGCCACTTAAATTTAACAATCTGATATCAACTCTACCAAATTTTCACTGCCTTTTCTACAGTCTCTAACTTTCCAGAGTCTATGTGCAGTATTATCTTGATAATTTTCCTACTTATTGTATATAGCTTCCTGCTTCTCTTACTGTATTTCTCACAATCTATTGCAACAAACCTTATATGTCAGCAAAATTAAACAATATTCAGTTTCTGGCTCCAGTAAGTATGGTAAGATCTGTATAGTACTGCATATGAACATATAATCTGCTGTAACAACTCAGTTCCTGGCTCTATTATGTACAGCACTGGACAGGCAACATAGCAGAGTACATGTAACTGTCACTGTGATTCCACATCAAAAATTATCTACAGTATTGCAATGAAGTAGTACAAAACAAAACTCTGGTATATTCTTTGACTTCAGCACTGATACAAACCTAAACATTGTCAAGAAATAAATTATCAGTGCTGTACTACAATGGCACCCCCTAGGTTATGCAACAGTTCCATTCCAGAAAGCTTTGTGGAAGTTAAATTTTGCACAGCCAGGCTTGCTTCAGCGTGTATATGTATGTGTGCATAATCGGTGAACATACATATTGTAATACAATAATTTAAAAAAAACACAGGGTAATAAATAGTGCCTGACACTGCAATTGGATGTAGTCCACTGGGGTACAAGCCTGAGGGGCACCCATACAGTGCTACATAGAGAAAAGTGTCAACACTCTCTCCTTAAGTCTGTACTGGGTAGCTTAGCCCTAGGCCCTATTGTTCCTAATGGGGCACTAATGATTGAAACAAGAGAATAAACTGTATACATACTTTAATATAATTCTGTAAGGTCAAATATTAAAAGTTGAGGCTTGCATAACCTGGGGGGTGTCTGAATCGTACTTTTGTTGTCAGTTGTTTGGAAAGAACAAGCTCACTCACTGCTGCAATTTTTTATTTAAAAGTTCAGCATCATCAATAGTTGTGAGAGCAATATTACTCCAACTGTACTCTAGTTCACTGATACACTCGCCTTTGCACACACCTCGCTGGCACAAGGGAAAAGGATGCAAAACAGAAACAACTAAAAACATTACAAAGACACGAGTTACACAAGACCAGAAAGCAGACAAATATATCAGGTTACAAGCATGATCTGAAACTGACCAAAGGATAGAATGAAAACAGACATACTGTAATCTGAAAATGTAAGAGGGCTAAAAACTAAGTACAAAAATTAAGAGGCAGAAGGTACTTGTCAATACTGTTTGGCCCAGGCAGTTCTAGTAACACGAGGAACCATATTCTTGTGAGCCTGGTAACTTTTCTAGCACCACTTTCTTACCAGTTTATCTTTGCACATAATACAGGAGCAGACAAAAGAAACAGACACCACATTTGCCCAGGCACACAAGAAATGGGTCAATCCTGGCTGATGAGTTATAGCAGGGAAACAAGAAGAAGGGCATCAGATAGGGATAAAAGAAGGGAAGATGCTACAACTCTTGCATCCCATCACTGTAAATCATCAACCAGAAATGACCAGGTCTTCTGTGCCCAAGTTAGGACAATGTTTCTTTTGTCCACACCTATACATTCATATTCTCAATGCAATTTATGTAATCCATGCCAGCATTAAAAAGATATTACCTGCATAAAAGGGTACAGTGAGATGTTATATTAAAGATGAACTGCTAAGCTAAGACAGCGGTGCTAAAAAACCTAAGCCATGGAGAATATGGCCCAAGAACCGACAACTCAATACATTTTGGCTCTGGAGTTAACAACACACTCTAATTCACACATTTTAAAATATAGTCAATAAACTCCTGCAATGACCTCAACACACCATATATAAAATGTTGCAAATACACTTTTCCAGGACAAGCCTTTATTCATTACACTGCTGACAACAAACTCTCTCAAAAAGAGGACTGTCCTCCCCATATTCTCTCTCAATAAAGGGTTGTCTTCAAAATGTGTGTCTGTAACAATACTGTCAGCATTCCTTATCCAACCAACACACCCTAAAAAGCCCCATATACAATTAACAATGCCCTAAACACATTTTAAAATGACCTCAATGCCTTTACAATGCCCTAAATACACACAACAATGACTCCAACATTTTCATGATCTTAAGGTCAGTTCCACAGTTGCTGCTTCTAGTTAAGATGGTAACTAACAAAACCTTCACTCCTCTAATTCCATTTCCACATTCAAACACACAAAACCATTAACAGTACCGTTATAACTGTTATCATAGAGTCCTTAGTAAACTACATATCTCCCCAGTGAAGGTTATTATGTTGGGGATTTTTTTTTGTCGAGATGTAAAGAAATCAACTGTGGAAGAGACCCCTTATCAACATTACAAGTACAAGAAACAAAATGCTGAGTTGTTAGTTCAGGTGCATTTCAATCTCAGAAAATACCAGAGCTTGTGCATGTCTTAGGGTTATATTCTTGTCAGCTTCAGGAGTCATATTAGCCCTTCTTCCTTAGCAATTTGCACATTACACATTAATACTCTCTTGCATGTTGCTTATCTCCTTTTATTATTGATATATAATGTAATCTAAAAATGATGCCATGTCTCTGCTTGAAGAATCCCCATACTGGGATTGGCCACGATACAGCTGATGATTTCTATGGCGTGGAAATAAACCAAGTGTCAAATATTTCCCTGCTGCTGCTGGTGGCTGTTGACAAGAAAACATTTACAAAACACATAATATTTGTGACAATGTGGGAATCATAATTTGGACATTAACTTTACATGCAGTCACTCAGAAGAATACCAACTGACTTTACTCGTGTCTGAATGTTTCCTGCCTAAGAGTAATGACCGTGTGGCCATCTACTAAGCTTGCAGCCACAATTCACTCTCATGGTAGTACCTCCCAGAATCAACAGTAGCAACCCATCTACTACTGATATAGTTTCCACAAATAATATACGAAAACCCAATACGGCTGTATGTGCTATATATGGAGATAACCTGGTAGGGAAGAGGTGCTAAGGAGTATCCCTAACTGACAAGAATACAAGCCTTACTGCTTCTACATAATTACAATATCAAAACTTGAAAAATGAACAAAACAGCAGCAGATCCAACTTACACATTTACAGTATTAAAAATGAACAAAATGTTAATGAATGAGGAGGGACAATAATACTTAGCTGCTTAAATTACAGTATGAAGAGTACAATTAACTCTCTAATTACTCAACATCTCCATCGGAACTGAGATAATTACACTTTAAATAAAAAATGCATAAGAAAATATACACAGCTTGTTTTAATTCCACATTCATGTCACTAATGTACTGAACAACCTTCCTGTGCGAGTATTCTGTCCATGGAAGTGAAACAAAAGATGGCTGATACAAACCTACAAAATAAGCAAAAACAGCCACTCCACTGTCTTGATTCAAATTAGCTATAATACTTGCATTGTGCAGTTTGATTTAAATGGCTTTCTATGTAACACAATTAAGCAGTGATAAAGAAATGAGATGTACAGTCACATTTCAATTAACATCAACTACTGTATCTCATAAATTACATCCCCCCTGCTGTCCTTAGCTGAATTTTTATAAAGCTAAGGTCAGCTCATTAGAAGTGAATGGTTTAATTATTCCTACATCTAACCCCTCCAGTTCTCTCTACCAGGCTGAATAAAATAATCTGACTGTAGCAAGAATAAAAATAAAAAAAAGAAGAAGACATCCTTGGGTTGAGGGGGTTAAGCATTTCTGGTATTGTGGTAAATGTAAGTCAATGGAGGGCTTACTGAATAATAAATACTGTACTGAAAATAATGCCCAAGGATTACCTAAAACATACTCTATAAATATCATATCAAACATTTATCATAATTCTGACCTTTCTTCCCACCTGAGGATGGGGTGAGGCAGGAACCACAAAACAAAACGAGAAAGTACAAAACTGAAAGAACTAGCAATGACATACCCGGTGAAATGGGCAAGTAGCTGATAATTCTCACACTTACATACTTCCTCTTTCCCGTAATATTGAAGTTCATTACCAACTTTAAAGCTACTCAATGTAAGACAATATTTTCTAGACATTAAGCCTCAGTCCTGCTGCCAACAAACAAAACCATAAAGTCATTTTATTAACCCACCACATTTCATATCGTAACTAGGTATGGTACATCTACCTATTGCCAGACGCCTTAATCCCGTACGGGGTGGTCACAAACAAATCGCCTCCATGTTGCCCTGTCCCCCGCCATTTCACTGCCCTGCTCCCAACTCACATCCCCCTCTCTCATATACAGTTCATAACGCTATAACTAATATGATACATATTAAGTACTTTACGATTTTTGAGCCATTATATTTTAACAGGTAAGTTGTATCACCAACAAAAACCATGTTAACAACTGCCACAGGCTCTCTAACACCTAAATCACTCATCAACTAAAAATGAATGAACTACACATAAGGGGGACAGAAACAATGAATGGTTTACCCTTAAGATGAAAACCATGAGTCATACAAAGTCCATGTGACATACAAGTACAGTATGTCCTTGTTATATGCTGGTGATGCATTCAAGTACTGTATATCAGAATTTCACATATAACTGATATTTTATAATAAGGTGCTGCAGTGGGATGCCTTCATGTGGTGGCATCAATATAACCCTGCAGATTCACTGCCTGGTTATAAAAAAAAATGTCCTTCGGCTCCCTCCTTATCCTCAAAATTGGGGATGGTGAACAATAGGAGGGCAACTTGAAGATGCAGTCAACTGTGTTCACATTTCAGATGAACCTGGGGCTGCAACTGTAATATAACTACAATAAACTGGGGGAAACTGGCTAATAACTATCATAGGTAAAATGGAATCTTAACAGAACTTTTATCCATTAATTACTAGTACTGTGAACTTTATCAAAAAAATAAGTACTGATAAATAAATAAAAATGGGTAATATATAACAAGGACTCTGTATTGCATGATATAATCATAACCTTCAACTCATCAACCATACACCTGCCACACTCTATTGCATTACAGTATAAGCCACATTTTTTAACATCCCGGTTCTCCACTGACCAAATTTAATAAGGCTGGCACTGTGACATACTTTATCGATTTTGTTACAGGCTCAGCTCACATAACTTTGTTCAAGTGGTCTAACACAAATATACACAAAGATATTCAACATACCAAAAAGCCTTGCTAAGATAATGCAATATTTCTCCTTAGCTCCACCCTATAAATAGTTCACTTATATTCTCTATTTACCCACCTATTAACATTTACCCTGCTCTTCTATTCATCCTAAAATACAGTAATTCTCTTTACATGTTTTACCATACAATATATATGGAAACTTGTTTAGCATCAATGAAACTTACACAACACTCATAATATTACTGTAGCCCAAGACATGTGAAGAAAGACAGAATGGTGGTATACTGTTGCTCATATTCTCGTCAGTGAAGACTCCCTGGCATCCCCTACTTATCAGTTTATATATGTATCTGGTACACTGATAAGAGTTGTATGTCATTAGTACAATCTTTGTCTGGGTAAGTGTTGAAGAGAGACGTCATTACCAGGAGGCACTGAAACAGCTGAGCAGTGGAGCTACCCAGCTCTGAAAATGTCCCTGACCTCCCTTCCTATCGCATGAAAAATGGAGGATGGTGACCTGCAGGAAAAGGGCAACTTCAGCCTGCAGTCCACCGAGTTCACATTTCAGATGAACCTGGAGGTACAAAAACAATTACTATGACTTGTCTATGCAAGAAAAATGTTTAGGTAAGAGATGCTAGAAAGCCTAGTAAGGTGACGAGAATACAATCCTTTAGGCTGAACCCAGTGAGACTGACTCTGGTTAGTTCAGTCTCTTACAAACACTGTCTCTGGCTGACATTACTCTCACTTATACTCAAGTAAAATATGACATACTACTGAACAAAAGCAACTGAGTATCAATGGACACCCAAACCTTACAGTTGACTTATAGCTCCTCTTAACCTCTGGAACTTCACATAAATACCATGAATGGATACATAACTTAATGGGAAATTGTGTAAACCCTAATTAAGTATTGTTTCTGACACAATAAAAGATCCACCAATAAAGGAGTTATAAATATAAAATGAGATTCATGAAATAATATTAGCTGCACCAGAATACACAAATCAACCAGCCACAAAAGTTGGGAAAACAGAGAAGATGAGTCTTAGTACATTATATTGCACATACGGTATGTAAAAATAAGTTGAGAGCTTGGAAAAAATACAAACTACAAATTCGTGCTGTCATAATAAATAATTAATTCTGCACAAGCCTACAGCATGTTTTTGTAAAAAAAAGAAAATTGGCTTGAAACAGGAAGGAAGGGAGGAAGACAAAAGCAGAAATGGAAGACAGAAGAGGATGGAAAAGCTGAGGGAAGTAAGAAGGAAATGAAGTAGAAAAGAAGGTAGAGGTGCACAAGTAGATATGGAGGACAGGTAAGAACAGACATACTCAAAGTAAAAAAGAAGAGATAATAGAAGTGAAGATGCAGACATGGGGAACATGACAGAAACTAGGATGAGTTGGAAGTCATGCAGCAGGAAAGGATAACTGGAAGGCAGGTGACAATGAAAGACACATGTGATGGCTAACAGGATAAGGAAGGAGAGACAATGTGAGAGAATCATATAAGAAAAATGAGAGAAAGAAATATTCACATATGTGAATGAAGTGGCTGGTCTTTTTGTTGAAAATAATATCAATACTTTCCTATGGTAAGGACATAAGCACACACGCATGCACACAGCATGTGCACACATGCACATGCATGCCTTAACACACACACACACACACACACACACACACACACATGAATGCACATACATGCAAGGATACAGATGCCTGTATACATACACATACTGTACAAGTGAATGACTTAAAATATTTGCTATGTAACCCAGAACACTCAACCAACAAAAACAAAACAATCAGTGCAATACAACTTTCAAAACAATTACCATAAAATCAGGTACATGGAATTTTAGATGCCATATTTCACTGAGAATTCCTCTGAGAATTTCACCAATACTTTGAGACACTTTTAAAAACACTGTCAGGCTTCTTTTATTTTTAATCATAAACAGGCTTCTTGATGTTGAAGAAAATAAGAAAAGAATGGTAGTTAAAGTCACAACCTGTATCCTACCTCCATTTTCAAAAACAATGCTAGCTTTCTTCTGCCTTAAATCATTACGAACAGCAAAGATGCAGAGAAAAATACTCAAGTAAGAAAAGAATGGTGTCATTAAAGAATCACAACCCTGTATTCTACCTCTCATCACCATCATCCATACCTCTTTTCCCATGCTAGGACACCATTACCACGTATTTTCTTCCAAATGAAAATCACACTTAGTTCTCACTTAAAGTCTCGATGTTAGTACAGGCAAAATGCTACCTTAATCCTTCCAAGCCAGATGATTTAATGTAACTTCGGAAAGGCTTCTCGTAATGAAAGGATTTACTTGGGATACAATAAAATAAGGTATCACTCAAAACACCTAAAACGTACAT
Source organism: Coenobita brevimanus (assembly GCF_032717465.1). NCBI lineage: Eukaryota > Metazoa > Arthropoda > Malacostraca > Decapoda > Coenobitidae > Coenobita > Coenobita brevimanus. The sequence goes on along the minus strand of NC_136965.1, from coordinate 5,590,049 downwards.
CCACTACACTTACTGCATATTCTTGGCCACATCCTTACGAGGTTCCTGGTATACCTGAAAGTTAGTATACCTTTCCTTAACACATACAAAAATTACTTGACACAGGAGCTACAGGCCCCTTCAGTAAATGCTCTTGGTGTGGTGTGGTGTAGGAACGTGATTCTGTGTGGTTAGGTGTGACAGGGAGTTATGCTGTGTGGTATGATGTGAAAGAGTGGTATGATGTGAAAGAGTGGTAAGGAGTGTGGTGTGGTGTGGAAGCATGATTTTGTGTGGTATGGTGCAGAGTGAGAGTGATCTGGTGTATTGTGTGGTGTGGTGTGGGAGCATGTTTTTTGTGTGGTATGGTGTGGTGTGAGCATGATATGGTGTGTTGTGTCGAGTGGCAGCGCAATTTTGTGTGGTGTGGCGTGGAAGCATGATTTTGTGTGGTGGTGCAGTGAGGGAGGATGTGGTGTGTTGTGTGGTGTGCCATGGCTTCACTTAAATCTACAGGGTGAAGCACCTTGTGTCTGAAAATAATCAGTGAGAGACAGATGCCTAGGGCTGCTAATAGAGGCCCTCCCACAACTAAAACTAATAAGGTGCCCCTGAGGCTTCTTTCTGTGTTTTTCTGTCAAAGTAAGAAAATGAAGAGATGTGTGTGTTACAGTACAGTACTAGTATGCTAAGTTGTGTTACGCAGTGACAAATGACAAACACCGTGGCGTCCTCACTTAAAGTCTAGGGTGTGCCCGGGTAAAATGCTACTTTAATCACCTGACTATAATGACACCTATATTTTCCTCCTGCCACCTTGAGACAATTCTATTAAGGACTGAAAAGATTTCTGAAATGGGAATATTAGACATAGCTTGGATTAACCCCTTCAATATGAAAGGATTTTCCTAAACAGAAAAAGAAAAAAAAAGTCTGGAAAAAAAAAAAAAAAAAAATCAGAGTAAACAGTTAAGTGGGAAAAACTCTATGTGTGACAAGCTTCTGGTTTATGAGTGACTGGCTAAAAACACAAAAAGAAATCACTGATGGTTTCAAAACAATATACTGTACAGTACATGAGTCCTGACCAAAATTAAGTGAAAACATGGGTGAATAAAATATTACTACAGTATTACTACTACTACTACTACTAATTCATTCATTCATTCATCATCCAATCCTACGTTGCCCCATGAGGAGCGTAGGAGCCCAGGGCTGGGCAAGTTGGTCCTGACATTTAAGATGAGAGTGACCAGCCTCACTCATCCCTGAGTGGCATTACATGAGCAATAAACCTCAACCATCCCTTGGATAGAAACCTTCACTGGCTCAATCCAATTGGAGCGCCGTAATTACTCACTAAACCACCAGGCGCCATAATTTGGTTACATGGTTAACACCCAGCGTAGTAAATGGTTTCCTGGTGTAAAGGAAACCATTTGGCTTGTCACTCAGTGCAGTCACTCACAGGTGGATGGAAGAGGAAAGAACGAAGGAAAGACAGAAGAGGAAGTGTAAAGTTACCCACAGGCAGAAGGATGAGGGAAGAATGAAGGAGAGAAAGACAGAAGAGGATGGAAGGAAAGAAGGATGGAGGAGAGGAAAGGGCAGACACCCGAGAGCAGCACTACACTGAGTGAGTGGATGGTGAGCACCCCCACCTACCACTAAATAATAATAATAATAATAATGAAACAACTTTAAATGAGGACCACCAGTCTTAAATTAACCCCTTGTATACAGTGATATCTTTGTGTTTTTCTTGCCACCTTTTAAATGACTTTATTTCTATTAGGGGAGACATTTTAACACTCGGGGGGGTTTGACTTAGTCCGCATCAACCCCTTCAATATGTGAGGCTTTTCCAAAATTGAACAAAATCACCCTGAGAACAAGACTAAAATATAAAGATATCACTGTACTAAAAGGGTTAATATGTGGGAGGGGAAAGAGAGAGAGAGAGAGAGAGAGAGAGAGAGAATGATATCCCTCCATTATATACTGCAAAGACAGGTCATGGCACCATGTCATTCCTGTAAATGTTATAGTAAACTACCACTATACCGAATTCACTACTATTTTGGATTCACTTACGATCATGTCCAGTAAAGGTGAAAATTTGACAAAAGTGTTTTCACCCCAAGGGACTTTCTCCAGACATACTGGCTAATAGTATATATCCAATACATATGAAGAATGCCTGCAGTAACATGTGAAGCTTTTAATATACAGTATTTAGGTTTACATACTGGTATAATGTTGGATACAATATCATTTACCTTAATATAGTGTATGTTATGTGGTAGCTGCTATGAACCTAGATATTAGAGACTGTCTAATATAAGTGACGCAGTTTCATTAAGTCCACTGAAATCAAAGTATGGTGTAGTGGAGTCCAATATAGCAGAAGTTTACTGTATGTTGTGTTAAATGTATATGAAGTTGATGTGATACACATGCTATCCCTTCATTATGTTATGCTATGTAAAGACAGGTCACACAGATGCAATGTTATGTTCTGCCAGTTAGCTAACAGGCCACATTACCCCTAATTAAATTTACATGGTGACAGGAAGGTCTTGCAGAGAAACGCCAGTTAGGGTATAAAAGCACTCAGAGCTAATCCTATATTACTGCAATGTATCCTTTTTTAGGCATACGGGCATTGGCTACCACAGTCCAGTACATTTCAGGGTACATGACCAGGCTGCCGGCATACTCCCTTTGGTGGCATTGCACATTCATAAAAACTCTCAGATACTTCTGGCTGGGCATTCTAACCACTAGACCACCAAGTGAGTTAGGGAAAAACCTTAATTCCTGATGAGTCTAACCAATGAAGAACCTCTGAAGAAGCTTACTAGCCAAACCAGTCAGGAAATATTAAACTGTTGTTTGTAAATGGTGTTTCTGTACATCACCCTCCTACAGCTATACTAATTACACTGTGAGCTTCATGTGTTATATGGTACAGTCTAGATATATGGAAGGCAGGTGAAGGGGGTATGACACTTGCTAAATTACAGCTGACTCCGGCCTCCTCTAATGTCTAACTTCTAACACCTCGCTACTACCTCCAAACACTTAATTTCTACCAAATATACTAATGTCTACCCTTAGTGTATCCTCCAAAATCTAATCTTGTCTAAAATAATTTACCTTTAACCTCATACACTTAACCACTGACCTGATATATGTTTCTAACCCGTCATCCATGCTTGAACCAAATACAGCACAGCTAACCTCTTATTTCGAACACTGTATTATGATCTCAAGCATTTAACAACTATTCTCTATCTATCTATCTTTCTATCTATAGACCGACACCCTAAACCCGCAAAGGGTGGCTGCAGACAAAACACCTCCAAGTCATTCTGTCACCCACCATTTTACTGCCCTCCCCCCAGATCACTCTCCTTCTCGATCATACATATTCAGTCTTCACTTTAAGTCTAGGATATGTGTAGGCAAAATTCATACTTTTGATTCATACGAGACAAATTTGGAGAAAAAAGGGAAAAAAAGTATTTCACATTTCAAAACAATTCTTAAACTAATCATAAGCAACTATACATTAAAAAGGGGAAACTACTCTATCAGCTGCAAGATAATTAAACAACTTTAGGTGAAACAACATTAAATGAGAATTTCCTTTAACCTACAATTCACATGTTCTAATCTAAATGCCTACTCTCTTTCAACCATTTTAACAACAGTCTAGTAATTAAACACAGTACATACAAAAAAAGAGGTGTATGTGATAGGTTGAACATTAGAATAAAGTTCACTCCCAGAGAGTAATATTACTCTATTTTCTAACAGGATAACTTTTTTTACAGCATATTTTCACAAGTTTCTTGAGCAGTGAAACTCACTGCTCACTGTGTTGTTACCTATCATCATGAAGTGTATGAGTATTTATGTCTGCAACTGTACATGGTTTTCTAGGGTCAGATATAACCTTAGCATAGTGTCACACCCCCCCTAGGAAACCAGCTATACACCTTAAGTGGAAAATGGATCTCTGAGAAAAATACTGTGCCATCTGGGTTACTACAAGTCTAAATGATCCTTACACTGCAAAGAGACAGTCCTCATTATCCTCATCAATCCAATGATCTACTTTGTATATCATTTCTGCTATTTCTAAACAATTTTATTTGGCTTAGGAGACATTTCTCAAACTGATGGGGCTTGATATAACTTTCATTAACCCCTTATATACAAGACGTCCTTATGTTTAACTATAAGAATCTGAACAGCAAGAATAAACCACAAAAATATATCATCAGATTGAAGAGGTTGTCATATATACAGTATGTGTATAAAAATACATTAACTTTTTCCATAATGTTATACAAGGGTAACTGACATACCAGCTTTACAGGTCACAGCGGAATGATTGGCAGCAACTCTGTAAAATTTACTGTGGACTTCACAGCCAAAATATATATACCAGTATACAGTATATATATATATATATATATATATATATATATCCCATTGGAGCCCAGTGTCCGGAATATTGGAGAGAACTGGGATTTTTCAAGTCCTTAAAAAGTAGGGAACCCCCGGCTAGGGACCTATGAGCTTCGCAACTATGAGCCAATAGGCGGAGGGCAGTACGCTTAGTACCCACCCAGTGCCATGCCTCGCCCAGCACCTCTGGGATCCAATGGGTTAAATATATACAGTATATATATATATATATATATATATATATATATGAAAAAGGTGACCTAAAATGAGAACTTCCTATTTAACAAGCACTTACATATGTTGCATTTTACATGTTCAATTTTGCTGTTAATTCCTCAGTATGTGACAGAAATGTCACTACTTGAATTTTCCTTACTACTTACACAGCTGATCTGCCAATTCCCAATTTACAGCACCAAAAATATGGAAAAAGCTGTGATATTTCTGAACACATCCCTGACACATAAAAAGGACCACCTGTACATCGTCTAAAAGTCTACCTTGTCTTTAAACTGCATACTGTGTTATGGTCTGAGACATTCAAAGCACATCAAGTGTAATTACTAAAGATATATCGTGTATTTCAGGGGTAAAGTTGGGCACAATTAGGACCAACAGTTCATTTATCCCCTTCAGGTTCTGGATAGTTCAAAGTTCTATCAGTGATGAGGCTTATGACGTCTAAGTATGACCTATCCACCCAAAAACTCTCTGTCACAGTACTGATGAAGTTGAAGAAGTCTATATATGATTCATCCAGCTAAAAAAATCTCTCAGCCTGAATAAAAGTTTGAAAGTGGCAGGAATAAGAAGCATATCACAGCTGTGAATGAGTTGAAAGCCAAAAAGAACATTAACAAGACAACTTATCCCTTCTTCACTACCATGGCATACTTCTGCCAAGTGATTTTTCTTCAAGTTAGGAAGGATCTCCTGTACTGAAGTGGTTAATGAGGGCTATCTCTAACCTGACCAATTTGAAAAATCTCTCCAACACAGAAAATTATTGTCTGGAGATAGCAAGACAGTTTCCTAGCTGAATAATATTGCCTGAAGGCTGAAAAAAGAAAAAAAAGTTATCAGACTGATGAGGTTAATACTGAACTGGTGACCTTAACTGTGCTTAAAATGGACTGATGCAGGACCCTGTATTGTAGTGGACTCAAGAACTTCATTATTTTATCTCTAAAACTGAGTGCTGTTCTTGCAAGATATAAAACCAAGATCATTATCATCATCACTCATTACATACATATCATCATGGCCCTTTTTCCTACCTATGGATGGCGTGAGGCAGGATCCAGAAACACTTGACAGGTATTAGCCACTGGGATAATAAGATATTTTTTATCAGATGTCTGTAAAACTAATTCCCACAAATATTTCTACAAAAAAGTAAGCATTAACAAAACAGCTACTTTTTTTACCATTACATACTTTTATGGCTTTTCTAGTGCTGACTGAACTTTCTATCAATATCCAAAATAATGCACATATTTTTCATTCTAGGAGGGGTCTTAAAATACCGCAACATTCTCCATGCAACTGGCAATGTAACTGGGAGGAAACAACAAAATTAGCTTTAAAAGTAGGAATGGAAACTTCATATGCAATGCTTTGGTAATTCACTGTGGAGTTAATAGCAAAGATGAATATCAGAAATGCCAACTTATGATGAGAACTTACTGTACTTCTAAGTATAAAATTACCGACAAATGTCAAATCAGCTTTAAATGTAGGATTGGCAATTTTCTGGTCCAGTGAAAAGAAATCAGAAAAGGTGACGTGCTGAGAACTTGCTATATTTTAAAGTGTGAAATTACCAATAAAAGGGTAGAGATGTATGAAATGGAAGGGAGGAAAAGTTACGTGGGTGATGTGGATTCAGAAATAAAATAATGTAGTTGTCTGTCCTCTATCACTGCAAGGCCTGGTATCTCCAAACCCTCTACCAATACTTTAATTAGACTTACATTTGGCTAGAGTATCACGGCCCAAAACATCAATGGAAACATAACCTGTTCAGTGGTGCACAACTTGAAAAATGATTATTATACAGCACTTACAACTGACACATCAATAATTATCAAATGGTGGCAGGTAATACATGCTCTGGGTGAGCTTGTTATTACTGTATATATACTGGTATATTTATATTTAGTACAATATCCTCATACCCTGTACCTGCAATAGATGAACTACTAAATGATTTCTGCAGATTAACCAGGGATGCTTGGGAGACACAGAACACATAAACTTCTATATTATGTGCACACTATCTGTAACCAAAGACAGCTGACTAACACATTTACACACGATTACATACTCGGTTTCAAACATGGAACATAAAATATCACATGCACACGTTAAAATGAGAAACCAAGTCTCTGAATGAGCTGCATACCCTGAAACCAACAACAAAAAATTACGCTATGCTAAACTAAAATCTGTTCCAACTTAGACGGCTACACACTCATCACATACATACACACAAATACATGCATGCCAGAATGCATGCATGTATCCACACATACACATGACATGCACAGATGCACACACACAATAAAAATACACAAAAACATACATACAACTCGTTACTTAGTTTGGCCAAACATAAGAGCACCAGAACTTAGTAAAACATTTGGTACCAGTAACTCTTTTCAGAATTTTTGCTGCTCAAAATACTTACAGAAGTCCAAATGTTTACCTGATGCCTCGATGTTCGGGATTTCTGACTGTTCATGCTTCATTTGCGCAAGTAATGTGCACCAAAATAAAAATGTAATTTCAACCAACAAATACAGCAGTTACACTGATGATTCAAGTCAAACAACAATATAATAGAAAACAGATTCTCTTAACAACGAGGATTTGATTAAAGTAAAACCTGAAACAGCTTCCTTCCAGCACACACCTGACATTCCATATAATATACACTGTCTCTGTGATGCTGCAAGGAAAAACTTTGATATACAAACATGGGTCCTCAATACTGTACTGTCTAATAACGTATTATTATGCACCTCAGTTTTGGCCCGACTTTTCACAATAGTTTTAAACTGTACAGGAAATCCTCATTTTTCTGCAATATTCTGGATATATTCTTCAATGGAACACTGAAATATTAGGAATCAGGGATGTGCACCTTTTCATGGGAAAGTATGTGATTATCAACATCAAACTGCTATTCTATGGAGAATATGCTAAATACAATTTTGCAAAATTCTATCCTACTTATATTATTACAAAACTTCATTATATGACAAGAAAAATGAGGATTTGCTTGACACATTTCACCCCGGCAAATAAGGAGTCAGCAAAAAGTTATTTATGAATTTCAATTAGTGTGAGGGCCACAAAATATATCAGTTAAGCTTAGATCAACCTTAAAATGATCTAAATACAAGTATTCCAGAAATGTGTTAAAACTGATCTAAGCCTTATTGATAAGCTCTAAGTCCCTCACACTAAACTGAAACCCTTACACTACTTTTGGCAGGCCCCGTATAAGGGCAGCTTGTTGAGGGAGCGGCTGGCACGTCTACTGTCACCACATATGTGCTGACAATGATTTGACCTGCCTGCTCCTCTCTGGCAGTTCTACACTTATTTATTTTTACTTCATCTTCCTTCCACTCTTTAAGGCTTCTTGTGGCATAAGGACAGTGCACCTCAACACCTGGGTCCCACCTGTGGGCAAAGGCAAGTGTTTTATCATTATCATCATCCTGGCTTCTTTTCCCAGCTACAGATAGAGTGAGGTAGGATCTAGAAAGCAGGGACACAGAAAGTAAAAGAGTGAGAACTATCAACAGCATGCCCTGCTAAAAGGCCCATATATCTACTCACTATTCAAGTCCCCAGAATCAGACTATACCTCACAGGTCTAAACATTCATATATAATTTTTTAAGTATTTTTCTTTAGTGATGAGCTTCACATTACCTGACAGATAGCCAGTATGTCTCAAAACAATTATTGCAATATCAAGACCAGATCATTCTGAAAGGAAACCACAAGACCTTAGGGCAGGGCCTCTTTACTCCAGCCTGTCTGGTGGAGTAAAGAGAGGTACACTGTATGTCAAGAAGTTATATCAAAAGTAAACAGATGTTTTGTGGCAAGTGGGGGCACTCAACATCCATTCACTCGATGTAGTGCTGCTGTCATGTGTCTGCCCTTTCCTTTTCTCCATCCTTCTTTCCTTCCATCCTCGTCTGTCTTTCTTTCCTTCATTTTTTCCTTGTCCTTCTGCCTATGGGTGGCTACACTCCCTCTTCTGTCTTTCTTTCCTTCATTCTTTCCTCTTCCTTCTGCCTGCAGGTGACTCTACATAAGGTGACAAGCCAAATGGTTTCCTGTACACCAGAAAACCATTTACTATGCTGGGTGGTAACCATATAACCAAATTTTGGCACCTGGTGGTTTAGTGGGTAATTATTGCGCTCCAATCGGATTGAGCCGGTGAAGGTTTATATCCAAGGGATGGTTGGGATTGACTGCTCATGTAATGCCACTCAGGGATGAGTGAGGCTGGTCACTCTCATCTTAAATGTCGGGACCAACTGCCTAGCCCCGGGCTCCTACGCTCCTCATGGGACAGCGTAGGATTGCATGATGGATGGAAGAAACAGATGTTACCAGATAATATGATTTAAAACATTTCTTGGCATGGGTAACACAACATAAATTATGATGGTGAAGAATATGCATAAACAGAGAGAGAGAGAGAGAGAGAGAGAGAAAGAGAGACAGAAACAGAGAGAAAACAAACTGCGATGATGAAGTACATACACAAGTGACAACAATGAGAAACAAAGCATGAATTATGATAATGAGGTGCAGCCAGCTTGCATCTATCACAGGTTTGTTATTCATGGTTTTCTAATTCACAGTACTTTCCAGCCAAACCATTGCAGTAACCATCCATCATCCATCCATTATCCAATCCTACATTGCCCCATGAGGAGTGTAGGAGCCTGGGGCTAGGCAGGTGGTACCGACATTTAAGATGAGAAAGACCAGCCTCACTCATCCCTGAGTGGCATTATGTGAGCAATAAACCCCAACCACTCCTTGGATATAAACCTTCACCGGCTCAATCCGATTAGAGCACAATAATTACCCACTAAACCACCAGGTGCCAAAATTTGGTTATATGGTTACCACCCAGCATAGTAAATGGTTTCCTAGCGTACAGGAAACCATTTGGCTTGTCACTCAGTGTAGAGTCACCCACAGGCAGAAGGAAGAGGAAAGAATGAAGGAAAGAACGATGGAAGAGAGGAAAGGGCAGACACCCAACAGCAGCACTACATCGAGTGAGTGGATGGTGAGCACCCCCACCTACCACATGCAGTAACCAATTTGATCAATTTGACAGCCATGGTCACTGTCCCAAGTGACTCATTTCCAAGGAGTTTTCCAAGTTGTGGTGTTGTTTACGCTAGTTGCAGCCAGAAGCCAATCATATTCAACCATGACAAGCCAATCATAGCGCTTCCCACCCACGCCTAGCGGTGAATGGGCACACTAGTCCACCCTATTGTCCCTGGTACTACTGCATATGCCTCGTGCTGAGAGGCTGTAGTGTGTCGCAAGCCTTGGAACCTCTCCCCTTCCTAAGTCCACTTAAGCACTGACATCAGTAGGAGTCAGGTAAGAACCTTACAATATTGTTCTTTCCCATCAAATACATCATTACATACCGGTACTGCTTTGAATGGGTGTTAGTGTTTGCTGGTGTCAAGTCAGGTGTAAGTATGGTGGTAGGGGGCAACTTTGCTGAAAGGTTAGGCTCATGAGTAATTTTCCCCTTAAGTTATATTATTTATCATGTGCAGTAAGTATCAAGAATAAAATAACCATGAATTAACCAAGTTGACTGTACAGTGCATGCATATATCATAAAAGGTACCGGGCAACGTGCTTTAAACTCTTTATGGAAAATATGCCAGAAAGCCCAGGAAATTAAAGCTGTATTATATACACTAAAAATTTACTGTCACTTCCCTGCTTGCTGGACTCCACCCAATCTAACCTAATATAACTTATGCTAACTTATCCTTACCATACCTAACCTACCCTACCTTGTAACCTAAACAAACGTAACCTCACCTCTGAAGCATGGAGGAAGGAGGACATACGATGAGGAATGAAGCCAGTAATCTAACCTAACTCCACCTAGCCTAACCTACCCTCACCTCATCTCAGAACTGTGGGTGGTCATCATCTGAGTCCTGGAGGAGGGAGGAGGTACGGAGGGGGAGGGAGGCAGCCTGGGAGGAACGGAGGCGAGACTGGAGGTGTTCCACTTGTACCTCCAGATTCTCCACCGTCTCTTGAAGCTCGTCATTGGCACGTTGAAGTTTTCTGTTGGGGAACAAGAGAGATTACCCCTTAAGCCTGAAGACATCTTTCTGAATACTGTTCTAGCTAATATTTTTAACCAAGAATAAATCCATCAGCAATGAAACTTTATACAGTAAAAGGGTGCCAAATCCTTACCATGTGCTTCTCTGTACATGTAGCCATCCAGGCAATCTGATCCCCTGTTAGTTCCATAGCCTCATTAATTTCTATATTTCACTTAATACAACACACACATTTACTGTAAACTTTCCCCTTTTCTTGGCTTAATATTCCTTATCCCACCTTAAACCTCACCCATATATACTCTTTTCGCTATTTTATCTACATGTATTCTCCCTATATAATCAAACCATCCAACCACACTCAAAAGTCAGTCGGGTCTGATAGTACCAGCAGAAGAACAGGTACCTGATTCAACATCAGTGTTACAGACACAAACACTGTACTGTCTGCAAATACTCACACTAACCATGATAAAGTCAATGTAACTTTATATTGTTGGATACAGCATCAACTTGTTTATCAGATGCAGCTAGTTTCATATTTACAGTCTGTAAGTTTTATAATAATATCAGGATCACTTTGTGTGGTTGGACAAACGATCAATTTCATCCACAGTCGCAACCAATTCCATAAATATGAGTGTCATAATGAAATCAATGTAACCTTATGTTATCATATGCAATGCCCGCTTCATCCTCAGGTGAAGCCAGTTCCAAAAATACTGTCAATGTAATAATAAAGTAAGTGTAGGCTTATATTGCTGGATGCAGCACCAACTTCATCCTCAGGTACAGCCAGTTACATGGTATCGTTAAGTGTCATAATAAAGTCAGTGTCACCTTATATTGTTTGATGCAGCATCAACTTCATCCTCAGCTGCAGCCAGTTCCTTCTTGAGCTCATCCACACGGGCCCTCAGTCGCTTCACCTCAGCCTCATACTGATCCGCCCGTCGTGAACTGTGTAGCAATTCCACAGACTTGTCTGACAGAACCTTTTTTAACTTGGTGTGTGCGTGCTTCAGCTCTGATAATTCCTGTAAGAAACACATTTATGTCATCAGTGCAACACTGTATTCAGTATATCCTTTAATGGGACACCTTAAACATTCTCAGGCTTCTATTACTCATTTTCAGCTGAATATATGCACCTGTACTCCTCCATACAGGATTCCTCCAATCACATCAATCTCCTGTATTTCCTAACCTCATTAACCTCCATACCTTGAATACCGGTATTTACACACTCAATTATCATGTTCATCAATCTTCTTCTTGGCCTACCACACCTCCTCCTTACTTCACTTTCACTCAAATACACCCTTTTCATCACTTTATTTATAGATACTCTTTCCACATGGATATCCCATACCATATAAGCACACTTTCTTCAACTCTAGTACCTACAGACTTCCTTTAACCACATCATTCATGATTCACATTATTCCTCTCTCTCCCCACACTCAACACACATTTCTCATTAACACTCATTTCCCCTGCTTTTTCTCTTGACTTTTTGATATTTATGCCATACCAAACTTGACACATTATACTGTATTATTACATTAGTGATGTCTCCCTACAGCTGTCAACAATCTCTTGTTTAGGCTGTTGCATATCTGAGTCTGACGTTCAGTTAGTCATTATATGGTGTGGTTTCTTATTATATTAGGCTTTCTGTTCTCCTTGCACCTGCCAGCAGTCTCTTATTTAAGCTATTCCACATCTGAGTCTGGGGGTATTAGTTATTACAGTATATTTTATGACCTCCTATCACATTACTGTTGCTTTCTTACCTTATACTTATCGGCAATCTCTTGTTTGAGCTGTGCCACATCCGAGTCTGGTGTAGAATTGGTCATTTTGTTCCTTTTGTCCAATCGCTCCTCCAGGTCTGCTACCTGTGCCCTCAGCTTCTTGTTTTCTCGTTCCATTCCCAATTTCTCACTCTCAAGTCGCTCCCTCCTGCCCCACTCTGCCGCATTCTCTTCCTGCAGTCGCTCCAGTTCAGCACGTAGATCCGCTAATCTGTGAAAGTACAAACACAATTAGCAAAACATCCAATGATTAAACTTGTGAAGTTTATATCCAAGGGTTGGTTGGGGTTTATTGCCCACATAATGCCACTCAGGGATGAGTAAGGCTGGTCACTCTCATCTTAAATGTCAGGACCAACTTGCCTAGCCACAAGCTCCTGTGCTCCTCATGGGGCAACACAGGATTGGAAAAAAAAAAATTGAAAGTTTAGATGAAGATTTTGGTGCAGTTTTTCTAATAAAACGAATCTTAATAATAATAATTTTCAAAAAAGCACTATATGAATAATAACCACACTGCATATACCATAACACTGATGCATCAATGCCTGATAAGATCTTACCTGCGATCTATACATTCCCTGGATGATGCTTCATCCAACATCTCTAACTGTAGGCACTGAACCTCCTTCTGGTGCTGTGTGCGGAGGGTGACGAGTTCCTTGACTGCCTCCTGTCGCGACGCCCGGATGTCCTCCAGCCTCCCTCGCAACTCACCAGCCTCGCCTTGCCACTTGCAACACTCACGATGCAATGCAAGCTTTTCCCTGCAACACGATCATCACAACAGATCTTTTTCCCCACCTAAGGACAGGATGAAATAGGAGGCAGAAACATGAAAACAGAGTATTGAAGTGGGACAACTATCAGCAGCATGTCCTGGGATATGGGCCACACAAATATTCTCACATTTTTCAGGCTCTTGGTATCTCGGCTGCACCTCACATGCCTATACAAATTTGCAAAGACTCATCCGCATCAACTCGCTCTCTTCCTTTGAGAGGTAAGTCCTTTGGATTATGGATGTTTGCTGCTACCAGATGATTTAATTCAACTTACAAAAAACCCTGATAGTAAAGAGGTCATTGAAGGTTAGGTCTCACTCTTTCACTTCAGAATGTCAATCCTAAGCTATGCATGAATGAATAAGATAATCTTCTGGCTGAAATACTTCATCATCACCATCACCTCTGACACAATGTTCCCTCCTGAGAACTACCTGACAGATGACTGTGACAGAAATGAATCTAGGGTGTTTTATTCTGACACTTCTTAATGCTGGAACCAGAACAGGGTTACTGGAACCAATTTTCCATCAAAAGATGTGTGGGTGATCATGTGGCCTATTTCATTGGGCATGCTATTGACAGTTTCACCTACTACTGAACCTTCTCTTTCTCTGTTTCTGGATTCCTAATTCAACACATCTTTAGGTAGGGAAAAAAAGAGATATAATACTGAACAGAATCCCAGACCAGAATGGGAAAGGAACTGGATCTCCACCTTAATTTTGGGATTCATGGAAAATTTCCCAAGAGGAACATAAAACTGCCTGATAATAATTCACAAGTACTTCCACTAGCCTTCTCCTAAAAATGTCAATCTTCTCAAATACATAAAAAGAAAAAAATTCAAAATCACAACTGGTGAGTATAAGTACTTTGAAATGAAAATAAGCCACTTTAAGATGCATACAAGAATGAAGCAACTTAAATGAAAATGACTGAAAATAATTTCTTTCTCAGCTGAAATGAAACAACATTAGTAGATCATGTGGCATAGGAAATTCTGCAAATCTACATTCAATTTACATCAAACAACAGAAGTATAGTTCCTGAATGACTTTCAAAGAGAATTCTAAGAGCAATCAGTAATACTGTAGAAGACAAAAATTAAAGTAAAATGTAGGAAAAGAAAAAAAGAACTGGAGGGAGCTAAGAAGGCAAGGTGAATGCACAGAAAAGGTTTAGTCCAAACTGATACAACCAGGATACTAACTCTCTCTCTGCCTGGATTGTTTTTGATGCTTGGTCGAGTTTGAGTTTCATCATGGTGACTTGCTGCTCCAAACTCTCCTGCTCTGGTGTAAGTCCGTCCTCACACCCACCCAGCCCTACCCCACAACCCCCACCCCGCCACCCTCTCCTGCCCTCCCGTCCCACCCCTGCCATATCCTCCTCAGGGTGGCAAGAATCAGGCAGTGGGTCAGACATAACAGAGGTTCGGGTGTTGGCATGGCAGACATCGGAATGAGGGTGACATGAGTCAGGCAGAGGATCAGACATTACAGAGGCACGAGGGTTTGCATGACAGGTTTCCGGCAAAGTGTGGCAGGTGTCAGGTAGTGGGTCAGACATGACAGAGGCACGAGGGTTAGGGTGGCAGGTGTCAGGATGGGGATGACAGCCATCAGGTAAAGGGTCAGACATGGTGGACACAAGAGGGTCTGAGTGGCAGGTGTCAGAGAAGGGGTCAGACATGCCGGAAATGCGGGGATTGGCATGACAGGTATCTGGTAGAGGGTCGGACATGGCAGAGACACGAGGGTTGGCATGACATGTGTCTGGCAGAGGGTCAGACATGGCAGACATGCGGTGAGATGGGGACGGCTGACTGCTGCTATTGTTGCTGCTGCTACCACCCACACCAGCCACACCCTCACGAAACAGCTGTTCATTCTGTTGCTTCTCCTCAATGTCATTCTCTCGTTGTGGGTGTGGGTGTGGGTGGGGGTGAGGGTACTCATCACAAATGAGGTCTTTAACTCCTCTCCCTGCACGGCATTTTTCACTGAGTCTGGTTGCTTCTGATGGCTTGTGTGCATAAACAGACACCTTCTCCACACCACCTGGGGCCACACACTCTCCTGTAAGGTCCAGGTCAGGAGATATTAATTATATATTTGAAAAAAAAAAAAAGTACATTGTACTACTTTTGTGTTTATAATGAATATATTAGTTTCATCCCAAAACCCTACACAGCTCCTTGTTACCCTCCAACACATCACCACTAAACATTCCCTTACTTGCCCACCATTCCTTGTCCTCTCTAACAAACCTTCATCATTAAACATTCCATCATCCTTCCACCATTCCTTCTCTCCAACACACCTATATCTACATCATCTACATACCTTCACCACTGCTTATAAGTTGCTCCATGCCTCCTCCCCTTGAACCAAACATCTCCTCAAGAAGGCTGAAGTTGGTATTCTTGGCATCCCTTATGAAATGAAGCTCATCGGTAGAGAGAGGGAGTTTCTCTGCTTCAGCCTGCATTGGAGGAGGTGGTCTGGCAGGAGGAGGGCGGGGAAGAGCACTCACATCACGTTCTGGAGAGTCTCCCTTGTGACTGCCTCCCTGGAAGGAAAGGGAGATAGGTTGATGCACTGAACAAGGAACAGTTTGTTGTTACAGTCAGGCAGGCAAACTGAGGTATATAAGGTGGCCATAAACTGTATTGCAAATCCCTTGCCATTAACTGAAGAACTGTTGTACACTGTGAGGATGACTCAGTAAGCATTACAAGTGTCTACCTTGCATCAATTTCTATTTCCCGTAACCTTTTTCATGCTACATTGTGTCCAAATTTTTTTCTGTCCATTGGTTGCATTGCTGATTACTAATTTCTCGAAGCAGCCAAAATGTAGGCATTCCTCACACCAGCAGACTGAGCTATACCTGCAACACACACGATAGGGAGCACTGTATATGTATATTCACCAAAGTAGCTACATTAGCTATGTACAGGTACTTTTTACTGTTCATCTAATTCTTAATTTTAATAAGTACACTTCTCTAACCTAGAAAGAAAAGAAAAAATGTCAACAGAAAACAATTTCTCAAGTATGTTGGGTAACTTATGTCTCACTGTAACTCCATTCAAGTGCCACATGAATGTAAGAGGCACACAATTTACTCCCTCAGCACAAGAACCATTTCATCCTTGTAACTATGTGTTACATTACCTCCCTCCCCTTATGGGGAAAAAAAAACAAAAAATGTATAAAATGCCTTAAAAGCATCTTATTACCTTCAAACTCTAAAATATCAAAGCAAATCAGAATACAAGTTACTCGTACTGTAAGTAGGCATAACTAACGAGAGTCAATTACTGATCACAAAAGTACCGTAGGCTATAAACCTGGAAAAAAAAAAAAAAAAAATCAGAAGTTATACCAATAATGTCTTAGGTAACTACTGGTATGTACAGTATATCTAGTATTAAGAGTTAACAAGTATATTTTACAAATTTTCTAAGGCATTTGAGGAGCAGGAAGGATTCCAGGGGTTTGAATGGGATCAGAGTAATTGTGTGGCCCATTTCACTGATCAAGCTGTTGACAGTTCACCCACATTTACATCTCTTTCCATGTTTCTTGATCCAACCACAAAACACCTTTATGTGACGAGAAAGGTCAGGACAATTTTTCTTTCTTTGTAGTGATCATGTACACAGATGCAGACACTGTTAACTGGTAGAGGTATTAATGACATGTTCAAAAGGCCTTTTTCTTCACCTTCAGATAATTTTTTTTAAGGTGAAAATGCACTGGGGAGCCCCATATGTGCCAAGGAACACCAGTACTTACCTGTTTGATAACTGGATTAACCACTGCCTTAACAATATTATCTTACAACAATATCTTTTGGCTGCTGATATTGGTTTCTGTCTCCTACCTGGTCACGCAGTTCATCAGGTTTGTCTGGTGGATCCTTTCTTGATCTGGTATGGTGGTGTGCCTGCGCTAAGTGGCCAATCTGAGCCTCCAAGTCGTTCTTTTCTCTCCTTAGTGCACTGGTCTCACGCTGTGAGACTTCCAGGCGTCCTCTTAATACTCGTACCTCCTCCCGTGCCTTATTACGTTCACTCCGCACCTGTTGCCATACAAATCAAATTATGCCATGTTTCCTCTTACAAAAACCCCAAACTGAGGTTGGCCAAGGCAAAGTTTTCTACAAACTGGAAGCTAAACCAAATGTCAAAACCAGTTAATTGCTTTCTGAACACTGCTGGAAATGTTGGGAAATAAGAAATCTAAGATATAGAGTGATTCTCATAACAAAGTAAGACCCTCAGTTTAGGTTTTGACTCTACATGTGGTTAAATGTTTCTTGTGTACGGGTGATGACTGTGTGGCTTGTTACCAAATATATAGTCGTACCTCACTCTCATGCTAGTACCTCCCAGGGCCAAAGGTGGTGGCAGTGTGCAACCCCAGACTCATCTGAATATGAATCTTGTGAACAGCAGATTGAGCTGCCTATCTCCTGCAGTTTACTATCCTCCTTTCAGAGAAGAGGGAGGGAATGAAGGGATCTTTGTATAACTGAGCAGTGGGGTTGCCCAGTTATATTGGTGCCACCCAGAGAAGACATCCCACTCCAGTACCAAGATGATGGTAGTCAGTCCAAAAGGCAACTTACATGGTTGACCCCCCTTATAACTGGCAAACTGGATGGAAACCAAGTAAACTATAGTTAGTCCACCATATCCATAATTTGTACTATGTGGTTCACATTCTCATATCACCTCCAATTTCCTACTTACATGCAATATCTTAATTCCTATTTTTCCTCAGTACTGAGGAAGCAGAACACACAGATGGCAAGTTAACTTTGTATTAGTAGAAAAAATATATAGCACAGAAGTCAGAACTGATGTACAGAATAGTCACCGAGACATCTAGGAATGATTACCATACAGATCAAGACTGTAGGACAAACTGGGCATGACAAATGTGCTTTAACCCAACTTTGTGGGAAGATTGAAAAAAAGAAGCATTATGCCAAGCAACATTTACTCTAAAATATTATTATTTTTTTTAATGTAAAAAAAAAAAAAAAAAAAAGCATCTGTTAAAGTAAGGCCTGTTATATACAGTATAGTGTTCTCTGTATCAAGGGCCTGAAACTGACATCTCTTCGTCTTGAACCCTGAGCTGTAGCACAAGTTTAACACAAGAACACAGATCTAGTCATGAAGCAGTGCTATGCAAAGGATGTTGAACCAAAGTACTGTCTCATTCTGCCAATAAGGTACAAAGAATAATCCGTAAAAGAACAAAAAAATAAATAAATTAAAAAAAAAAAAAAAACTATACCATACCTTGCTCCACTTCTCCCGCCAGTTAGCTGTACAATCAGACCACCATCTCATAGTCTTTTCCATCTGTGTGGCCCTCGCTCGTGCCTCCTCCAGCTCCCTCTGCATCATCTCCTGAAAGAGGCCATACAATGAAACTAACCTTAGGAGAGTGCTATGGTAGTAACGAAGGTTAATTATGGCTATTCTTAACCACTTACTTCTGAAAAATCTCTCCTATGGTTAAAAATATCTCTGAGGATATCAAGAATACCTGTTCCTAAACTCCCCAATTCTGAAGTCTTACAGCTAAAAGTACATTATCTCTGAGGGCACCAAGAATAATGTGAAAAAGACATAGTCAGACTGAAGCTGTTAAGTATGATAAATAGCCTACTAATAGAGGGAGACCAAGGAACATATTACTGAAGCTCAGACACGTTATATTGTACAGCTAGCCCTTTAAGACAGATGAACTTGAATACAAAGATGAAACAGTGTAATACCACCATACATGCCTGTTTGTCATGCCAGTGGTAAGGTAAGGGGGTAGGGTCGTGGGGGTGGGGAGGGGGGGCGTGGGGGGGCAGGGGGGCCTGAGCTCCCCTTCTTGCTGAGCTGCCACCTGACTGGGCCATCCTTCACATCCTTCTGAAATATAAAACATACAGTCAGTTCTCCCTTCAACTCAGCTATGTGTTGCAAAATATCACAGCTCTGAGTACAAATTGGTGCTGCAAATTAGAAGACACTGGCACATCAACTTTACAGGTAGAACTGGAACTTGAACAAGCATTCTTTCTGTAACATAAAAACTTGTTTCAAGTCAAGCAATGACAGAAGTTCATAGAAAAAAGGAAAGAATCTAGCAGTACCTAGCTCCTCTAGATTTGTAGGTACTCAAGAGCATAAAGTTAAGTTTGTTGATTTCGGCAATGGGGTCCTACAGAGGACAGTAAGTAAATTCGAACCCGAAACTCGACTGTCCCCAAACTATTCAGGTTAGGTTTGGTTAGATCATATTAGATTAGGTTGGTAGGGACGAATGATTAGTGATGAACTGACTATGGAACCAAATCAACCTAAAAGTCTGACATGGCAGGTGTCTGCCGCCACTGTTTGTGTGTAAAACTGGTGGTTTTACAGTTATCTTCAATACTACACCCTTCCGAAACTGTTTAAAGCAATCATAATGATAATCACGTTATAGTTTATTCAGAAAAAATACAATTGTAAATTTTATGCATGGTAGCTCTCCTGCAGCTTACCTTACTTCTAATTTACAAGTTACCCAACACCGTGAATTATTTCGAGAAGATCCCTGCCACCTCCCGATTACTGTATAACTTCTCCCTCAGTGACAGTCACCTATTACACTTAAGTATGCGATATTCTGCATGATATGCCTCGTAACCCCATGACTAAGACGTCCTATCACATATTACCTTGAACATTCTACATTATTCGCTACTGATATTAAAGATTCGGCACGAAACGTTAAATATAAATAAGTATAGTTTCACCCAACATAAATAAGAAAATAAGGCTGCTATAGCTAGTTTTTGCAAAATATGATCTAAAAGATCAGTACCTAGGAAAATGGGGGAGCTATAACAAGAAATATTGGCAAAAATATATGTAAAACTTACAAGGAAGAGTCCCGTCATCACATCTTGTTGACAATTAGAGTTCTAGTGATCTCGGACTTTGCTTTACTCGGCCGCTTACAATATAAGTTTTCAAACAGATCACATAGATTTCGTATGTGTTGTAATTCATATAATCTACTAAATACAATGTACCTTCTCAGGGTTTTCAAGAAAGAGTAGGGCAGTATGGAATTCCTAGCACAGGTACGAACATATTATTCAACAACACTGACTACTGAAAGAGTGTCACCTTAAAAAACAGCACACACCACACAGAACCAAAAAATATAAAAAACACTTTACCAAAAACACAACAGACAAGTTTACTAACTGACAGCATTACATCGATAATTGGTGACAACAAGCCAGCCAGAGGCGAAAGGGATACACGCCGAAAGATCACTTGCCCCATTCCGCCATCTACTGGTGGCTGCCATAATCATATACTAACTACATCATTTACTGCATAGCGCCATATCCCAGCAACATCAGCACAGTTCCATCGAACCTCAAACACATCTAAATCGAATGTTTCATCTCTCGTTCTAAAATACGTCATCGCTGTGATGAGTTGACCTCTCTCTCTCTCTCTCTCTCTCTTAGTCTAATTTAACTTCACATTTACTCTCTCTCTCTCTCTCTCTCTCTCTCTCAGGCACTGATTTAGTGATTTCGAGCACTGCTTCACTCCCTCTCTCTCAGGTACTGAATTTTAACAGCCTCCCTCCTCTCTCTCTCTCTCTCTCTCTCTCTCTCTCTCTCTCTCTCCTTAGCTGACTTTTTAACGTCAGTTTATTCTTTCAGGTCAATGTACTTTCTCAGGTAGTTGCTGGTTTCCTAAACTGCGCTTAGAGTACATATCTCCCTTTTTCTCCATGTAATTAGTAAGTATTGTAACAAATATACAGTTAGATTTGAGGACTATACAGTAAATGGCATGCCCTTTATAGCACCTTTTCCTCAGCAGTTTATTCTATTCACTCATAAACAACACAGAGGAGAAAGGAAAGTCATAATATGAAGAAAGAAATTGCTAAGTCAGAGGTGTCATGAAGCTTCCCACGTCACTTAAACCATGACTGAAAATGATTGTCTTGTTTGATTACACTTATGCAATCACAACGCATTCAAGCCTTTCCCATACTCAGGGATGGGTCCGGCATTTCTTTAACACTCAAGTTTCTATGACTCACTATCTGACGAAAAAAAATATATATGATGTTAGCTGAAATGTAATACCAGATCCGTGTCAACTATGAGGCCAGTGGTGACTTATTTAACAATCTCAGTTCCACATCAAATTTCACTTCCTTGATACACGTTGGTTACACTGGCAGACCATGTTCAAAGGCAGGGATGTGATACAAAATGCACATCTTCCATTTATTAAAAGTACAGTACCTGGGGATGGTTTGCACTGATATATCTTAATGTGGTTGCACTGTGCACCCTGGGTAGAGAAAGCAGTTGTAGCATCCACCCAGGAGCCAAACTTCCTCATATTTTACTGCACATCGTTGTAGAAATTACCCTGGTGAGGTGCTGTTTGCCACAAGGGGATGCTGGTTCCCTACACAGTGTATGTACTATACTGTACCCGTAGGAAGGCCACACAAAAGCAGTTGCTTACCTGTCGTCAACGGGTTTTCTTGGCCAGACAGACCGGGGTAAGCAACAACCTTGAGATGGTCCAATCTTCTGAAGACTAGCTAAGAGAGTGTGAGGTGACCAAGAATGAAATGGAGGGATGGAGAGGGAAAGTGTTGAGTGATTGGGTCATCTGGAAAGAGACAACCTGATGGCAAACAGGGTGACATTTAGGCGATTTGTTTGTGACCACCTTTCAGAGGGTTAAGGCGTCCGACTATACAAACATCATCTTCCATTAACTGGTCTTGTAGACTGGTGAAAAACAAGCATCGACAGATATGAGTGGAACTTTAAGGAACTATTTTTTTTTTATCACTGGCATAAGAACAGAAGTAAGGAATGCAATAAAAGTACAATGAGGACAGAATACACGAAATGAGGGGTGGCACTAGCAGGTCCAAAAAGTCTCCCCATCGTCCCCTTTTTTTTTTCTAATAGCTAGTCCTACTGCTTCCCTCTCTATGACCCGTCATAATACACTATATAAACACTATTTTCCTGCCCTATTCATACTACTGAAAAGGGGTCCAAGTTATCTCCCAAAAATACATTTCCAAATTAGGGTAGACGTCTTCAGTGGTAGAACAAGTATTTCCTTTGCCTGAAAGATGTTTATGAACAGTCACAACTAGCTTGCAATACCAGAAGTCTTCTTGCATTCCATTTCACTGGTTGCAATTATATGGTTGAAAAACCTCCAGTCACGTTTTGGAGACAAACTTCGAGAATGGAAGGTCATCCCTCTAACTGTGCCACTCTAACCATCGGACCCTGCCACTGTATTAGTTAACAAGCTTACTCATGTGTAAAACTGAGAATCTTGGCAGTGCTTACTACCACCACCATAAATGATCATCTATTAGCTTCATTCTTCAATAATGCAAAGTAGGAATGCCTCGAAAATTCATCTCGCAGTTACAGGTGCTAAACAGTGTAATGTCACTTGCAAGTTTCCTTTTACGTAACTTGCTTCATTTTCCGTAGCTGTACCTTGCATCAGGCTTGTTTCAGTTTCTTTTTGCCTATCTGTTTCTCGTTTCAACCTTGTTTGTTTCTTTTTAAGCAATCTTGCCTGTTTCAAGCGTTTCAGTTCCTTATTACGTAGTTTTTCCTCGTCTCAAGTTTATTTCAGTTTCTACTTAAGTCGCTTTAAGCCTGTGTCGGTTTCTGTAGTAACTGTAGCCACTAGGTCCATCTGAAACGTGAACCCGGTGGCCTGCAGGCTGAACATGCCCTCTTCCGGCAGTCCATCATTCTCCTTTCGGGGGATAGGGAAAAAATTGAGGGACGTTTGTATAACCAGGGCAAGGAACCGCTCGGTTATATCAGTGTCACCACATGAAGGCGCCCCTCTCCAGCAGCGTTGTTATTTTTTTTTACACGTAGTTTTGCCATCGCTTCAATTTCTCTCTCTCTCTCTCTCTCTCTCTCTCTCTCTCTCTCTCTCTCTCTCTCTCTCTCTCTCTCTCTCGTGAATAAATAGAGGTCGTGGGAGGGTCAGAACACGCAGCCTGGGGTCACAATCAACAGAATCTTACTCCCTTACTCAGAAGGATAATAAACGCCATTTTTAGGTGACTGAGGGTGCAAGTGAGGTTAGGTAAAGAGGAAACGTGTGCTGGGTTTAGGCCCGAGTGGAGGTGAAAAATGGAGAGGTAAATAAATAGGTGATACTGAGACTTTTTATTTTCGGTCACACTTTGTACCACAGCCTGAGAGCACACCACACTCCTGTCTCATCTTCCCTACCACAGTTACTACCACATACTGCCATACCACATTGCCACCACACATTACCTTACACTTTCCTGCCACAGTAGCTACTATATTTATATACTGCTTTACAATTCGCCTCCACACACTGCCTCATCACATCCCTACCACACACTACCACATCACACTGCAACCACACTCTACCAAACGCTTCCACACCACATTGCTACCACATTCTATCACACACTACCACACCACACTGCTACATCACTCTATCACACACTACCACACCACACTCTATCACACACTACAAAGCCACAACATCATACTCTACCATACATTACCACACCACACACTACCACACCCACACTGCTACCACATCCATACAACCACACCTCACTACCACACCACACTCTACCACATCACACACTACCACACCACACTGCTACCACACCACACACTACCACACCACACACTGCCACACTACCACACCACACTGCTACCACACCACACACTACCACACCACACACTGCCACACTACCACACCACACACTACCACACCACACTATCGCGCCCACACAACCACACCCACACAACCGCACCACACACTACCAAATCACACACAACCACACCCACACAACCGCACCACACACTACCAAATCACACACTTCCAAATCACACACTGCCACACCACACATTACCACACCACACACTACCAAATCACACACTACCACACCACACATTACCACACCACACACTACCACACCACACACTACCACACCACACTATCGCGCCCACACAACCACACCCACACAACCGCACCACACACTACCAAATCACACACAACCACACCCACACAACCGCACCACACACTACCAAATCACACACTTCCAAATCACACACTGCCACACCACACATTACCACACCACACACTACCAAATCACACACTGCCACACCACACATTACCACACCACACACTACCAAATCACACACTACCACACCACACACTACCAAATCACACACTTCCAAATCACACACTACCACACCACACATTACCACACCACACACTACCAAATCACACACTACCACACCACACATTACCACACCACACACTACCACACCACACACTACCACACCACACACTACCAAATCACACACTACCACACCACACACTACCACACCACACATTACCACACCACACATTACCACACCACACACTACCACACCACACATTACCACACCACACATTACCACACCCACACTACCACACCCATACTACCACACCACACACTACCACACCACACACTACCACACCACACACTACCACACGACACATTACCACACGACACATTACCACACCACACACTACCACATCACACACAACCACACCTCACTACCACACCACACACTACCACACCACACACTGCCACACTCACATTACCACACCACACACTACCACACCACACAACCACACCTCACTACCACACCACACCCTACCACACCACACAACCACACCTCACTACCACACCACACCCTACCACACCACACATTACCACACCACACACTACCACACCACACACTACCACACCACATACTACCACACCACACACTACCACACCTCACACTACCACACCTCACACTACCACACCATACTACCACACTACCACACCACACACTACCACACCACACACTACCACACCACACATTACCACACCACACACTATCACACCACACACTACCACACCACACACTACCACACCACACATTACCACACCACACACTACCACATCACACTCTACCACACCACACACTACCACATCACACACTACCACACCACACACTACCACACCGTACACTACCACACCACATACTACCACACCACACACTACCACATCACACACTACCACACCACACACTGCCACACCACACACTACCACACAACATACTACCACACCACACACTACCACACCACACACTATCACACCACACACTACCACACTTAAAGCTTTGTCTCACTTCCTATTATCAAATTTAGTAAAGCGTCAAGGAAATGGTGTAATTTATCTTTCTTTCATTTTTTTATTATTTAACTTTGGAAATAAACAAGGCCATTCTTTCCCTGAGGACCAGCAATCCTCCCACGCACTACTAGATGTGTGTGTGTGTGTGTGTGTGTGTGTGTGTGTGTGTGTGTGTGTGTGTGTGTGTGTGTGTGTGTGTGTGTGTGTGTGTGTGTGTGTGTGTGTGTGTGTGTGTGTGTGTGTGTGTGTGTGTGTGGTAGTTGTGGTTGATGTCTGGTAGCCCTTACTCTCTCTCTACCACCCTCTTCTAAATCTCTCTCACACTCTCTCTCTCTCTCTCTCTCTCTCTCTCTCTTTTCCTCTCCATTAAATTGATATATTTAGATGTGACCAAATATTATTAGGCTTGTGATCCCTTAAATCTCACTTCAGAGAGAGAGAGAGAGAGAGAGAGAGAGAGAGCAAACAAAAGGTCAGTATCCCCTTCAATCTCACTTTAAACACGTTATCCCTTAGTGTTTACATCTGCGAGAGAGAGAGAGAGAGAGAGAGAGAGAGAGAGAGAGAGAGAGAGAGAGAGAGAGAGAGAGAGAGAGAGAGAGAGAGAGAGAGAGAGAGAAAGAGAGAACCACCAGCTCTCCTGAATCATACTTAGAGTCAGTATGAGGGCAGTGGCTGTATATCCTCCGTCTACCCCCTCCATTACCACACTTATTAAGATGACTGAGAGCGCTGGGAGAACCACACTGAAATACTAAAGGAACTAATTCTGGGGAGGAGGAGGGGAGATGGGGAGATGAGATGGGGAGATATGAGAGACAAGGGCATAGGCGTGGGTCGGAGAGAAGGCAGACAGACAGCAAAGAACAGGGTAACCTCTTTCTTAGCGATTTGTTTTTGTGTTTTTGGATACGTTGTTTATGCAGAGTATGGCGATATTGGAAGCATTTATTCAACACAGGAGACTCACGTGTAATAAACAAAATAAATATCTTAGGAAAAGGTGTTAGCGAGAATACTGGCCACTAAAATATAACAGTTCTGCTTTTTTTTTTTTAATCATCTTAAGTTCTTTTATGTTCTTCAGAAACTTGAAATAAATCCAGATAAATCCACATTATGTATATGGTGGCATGTACCCCAAAACTCAGTAACATTAGTCTCTCTCTCTCTCTCTCTCTCTCTCTCTAGATACGACAGGTCAGATCTTTCAGGTTATTTTACGTCCCTTTAGGTCCGCAGATCAATTCAGGTCAACACAGACAAATATCAGGTCATAAGTACGGTGACATGTATAAAAGATCAGACCTATTAACGTAAAGGCTTTTGAGATATACCAGTTAATATTTCAGGTGTGGATGGAGTGGGCAGGATGGACTGTGACGATGATGGGTGGTGGAGTACAGTCGTCCCAAGAAGTGATGGCAGAGTCTCCAGAAGTTTTTGACCAGCGATAATGCACATACAATATAGAGTGACCGAAGCATTCTGAAACTTTGTCCTCACTTCTTGGGGCGACTGTACATTGGGGGGACTACGCCCCGTGAATAGGGACATGTATTGAAGGCAATCATGAGTCAATGTCATTATTTCTACAACACTTTAGTACTTTTTTTCTGAGCTTGTGAATCTTCCCGTCCTCTTTCAGATCAGTTCATTGCGAATTATAGTCAGATTTTAGGGCTGACTGGCTAGTAATCAAGGAGACTCATTCCTAACTCATAAATAAAGCCCTACGAATTCCATGGATCCATTGCATAATATTCAAGCAGGAGGAGGCTCAGTCTAGTGAGGGAAAACAAGTTCATCGAAGTTCAACACAAGGGCGATAGAGCAAAACATGGATGTGGTGGGCGGAAAGGAGTGGGCGGGATGGGCTAAGTTGGTGGCAGGTGGAGGGGAGGAGTGGACGAGTAATCCCTGTGAAAATGAACATTAAAGGAGGAGCAGCGTTGACAGTGAGACCCAGATTACTACTGTTTGACGTAGGGGGTACAAAAGGGGTTGGGTGGATGGAGAGGGATGAATGGGAAGGATGGGGATGGTGAAGAGTGGCTGAATAGGGCAGGGGGAATGCACCCTGAGAAAATGGGCGTTACAGGCTGGCTGATATGGGCGTGACAATGACTAAATTAAAGTGTATAAAAAAAAAAAGCGAGAACAAAGAGAAAGTAAACACGTATCGCTCTTATATACCTTGCTTGTCATGACGCAGGTAAAAATATAGATTAATGGGCGAGCGTATTTATTTTCCACGGCCTGATTAAGAAGAAAAGAGCGCTTCGATTGATTCCGGTAAATAATCAACGTGCCTTTGTTTGATTATTACTGTTTTTTTTGTTGCTGTCGAGGCTGAGTCAGCGTGATTACCGGCCATTGATTCCCACGCATTGTTTACATCTCCAATCGTTGTTTTCATTCGTTCCCGGTCTGTTTTTAACCGGGAGCAATTTTTGGCGGGCGCATTTCAATATTCAAAAGGCTGTTAATAATCCAAAGCCTGTGTGTTTTGATAGGGTACTGGCGCTGACTTTTAATGCCTGATTTCTGCAGATTCGCTCAGAGAAAACGAGATCAAAACAAAACCACGGGAAGAAAATGGTTTCGGGAGAGCGCGGGAAGATGGGAAGCTTGCGTTTGGGTGACTGACGAATTGAAAGCGATTTGTTCTGAGTTTATGTGCGTCGTGGCCGTGTTTTATGAGTTATGAGGGGCTTAGTGGGGAGATGAGGTTATGAGGGAAGGGGAGAAACGTTTGGGAGGAAGGTAGGGAGAGAGGGAAGGGGAGAGAGGGAGTGAGGGAGGGCTGGCGTATCGACCGAGCGAGCGAGAGGGAGGGAGAGTGAGAGAAGCGGCAGTGTGTGGAGGCAGCGACGTAGGGCAGCCTCGCACCTCTCCTCAACCACGCTGTCTCACACTCGTCCAGACTCTTCCTCTTCCTCCTCCTCCTCTTCCTCTTCCTCTCCTTCCTCTTCTCCTCTGTCCTTCCTCTCCTCTTTCCCCTCTTCCCTCATCCCGCTCACACGTTCCTACAAGCTCGTGTCGCAGTCGTGCCCAGGTGCCCCAGACTCGCCAACGATTTCCGACGCAAGCCGTGCCCGGAGTGCCTCAGTGCCCCAGCCGTGCCTATCCTTGTCAGAGCCATTCCCAAGAAGCGCATCCATACCCGGCCCGGCTCTGGAAATCCACCCGAACCATCACCACTGCGTCCCCGGTCCCTCGCCAGGTTGGTCTCGCGTCCTGCCTCGCTCTACCTCGCTCACCGAATCGTCTCTGGCAGGGTCCTCGCTAGCGGAATCGTCGTCCTTGGAGGGCTCAGCGTCCTATATCTCCCTCGATTCGTCACCGCCTTCGTCACCCTTCCACATGCCTCGCCCCCTCGCCCAGAACGCCCTGATGCGGCCCCTGGTGGCCCTGGCCCTACCTGGCATGTACCTGGTCTATAAGTACCACCAGTATCGTAGGCAACAGCAGGAGGCCAACAGACGAAGGGCGGCAGAGAGGGAACTACTGTCACTGCACCATAAGATTGTGAGTTACTTTGTTTTGCTTTATTACTCTCTCTCTCTCTCTCTCTCTCTCTCTCTACTGTCACTGCACCATAAAATTGTGAGTTACTTTATTTTGCTTTATTACTCTCTCTCTCTCTCTCTCTCTCTCTCTCTCTCTCTCTCTCTGTCTTTCTCTCTACTGTCACTGCACCATAAAATTGAGTTACTTTATTTTGTTTTATTACTCTCTCTCTCTCTCTCTCTCTCTCTCTCTCTGTCTAGCATAATGTTGTAACTTCGCCTAATTTGCCTTCATTCTTCCCACATTCCCATTTTATCACTCTTACTCACTCTTCCCGCGCCGTAAGCTTGTGAATGAGGCTAAATTTACCCTCATTTCAAACCAAACACTCTTCCTCACTCTCCCGGGAGTAATTTTGACTAATCTCATTCTTCTGTATATCATTCTCACTCACCCTCCCAGCGCCAAAATGGTATTCTCGTCGGTTAAGGAAGCTCCCTAACACCTTTTCCAAACCGATTTATTTTGCCTCTTACACTTCCTGCCTTATTCCGTGTTAAATAAATCTTTCAGACATCGTCACACTCTGCATAAATAGCGCCAAAATGGATATCAGCAAGTCATATCCTAAAAGAAATTGTTGCTACACGATTATTTGCAACCGCTATACGATTTTTATATTATTTTTGGAACTGATAGATGATTTTTTTTTATATATATTTTGAAACTGCTGCTCGATTTCTATATTTCTGCCACTGTTAGACGATTTTTGTTATGTTTTTTTCCGAGCGCTAGACGATTTTATTCAGCTAATGGGAGGCGTATCGTAGTGAAGGGGTTTGGAAGCGTCCCCTGCCTAACCCCCAGCCTAATGTGGTGTCCTTAGAGCTTAAAAAAAATCAAGATACAATTCCTCACATACACGGATACACACATATACGTATCCACATAAATACGCACACACGCACACATCCGTACACTCGCATAAACACGCACGCACGCACACACACATACACACGTACACACACACATACCAATATAAATACGCACACACGCACATATCCGCACACACTCGCATAAACAAGCAAGCACGCGCGCACGCACACACATACACACACAGAGTAACATAAATACGCATTCAAGCCCGCATAAACACACACACACACACACACACACACACACACACACACACACACACACACACACACACACACACACACACACACACACAGGGAAAGGGGGGAGGAGAGAAGGATTACACACACACACACACACACACACACACACACACACACACACACACACACACACACACACACACACACACACACACACACACACACACACACACACACACACACAAACAGAAACATAACCTCTTCAAAACAGTATTAAGTCTAACCCCACCACGAGAATTACTGCTAGTCAAGAAGAAGCGTTATAAAGTATGTAAAACCGTATACTCCTTTTACACTAACTTGGCCTAAAATTGCAATCCCTCCATCCTGAAATCCAAACTGCAACAACAGACTAACACCAGAATTATTACTAGTCACGAAGAAGGACTAAGGTCAAAGATGTAGAGCCACAGTATTGTCTTTTTCTAACACTAACATGTACCAAGCCACAGATGGACTAAAATCTAGGCCAAGTTTAGGTGAAAAGACTAAAGCAGTTTTAAGGTTAGTGAAGGCTGCCTCTAACCCCTCCAGATCCACAACCCTCTGAGCTGAATAAAATCGTCTTGTGATATAGTTCGGTCATCTTAAACTGGTAAATATTGTCGTCTTTTTGCAGTTTATTTCATGTAGCTCAGTGACTACGTAGCCACTTCTTCGTGACTAGCATCATAGTCTGGTTACGAGCGAGCAAGCGCAACGAGCGAAGCGATGTTTACATTCAGCTGAGAAATGACAACCCGACTCGACACGGCCCGACCGCAATGGTTTTCAGAGGCTAATAAGTTTTCTGCTGTGTGAGACAAAGAAGAGATTCTTTCAGGAGGTAGTAGATACAGTCAATACATTTTGTTCTTAGCTATATATTTACTCATGAGACCAATGAAACCCCTTGGAATCCCGGCTTTCCAAGGGAATGTACCGAGGGCTTCAATTGACATGCTCCATCGTGAAATCGATTTTAAAAAGATTTCCTGTTGTAGCACTATGTTTTCTTGCATGAATCTTAACAATTAATATCAGATATTACGCTCATAATTTTACATGAACGTTTTTTTCTATATTTAGGGGGTGAAATCAGCAAGGGTAATCGCCCCATTTCTGGGTTATATCATTCGATCAATAGCCAAGCGTTTACCGACACAGTTCGTTGACACGGCACGTCGGGAGCAGAGAACTGAACATTGCGCGTGTGATAAATGCTACGGCGCCTTGCTAAATTCATACCCAGAGAGAAAACGTGAGAATGTAAATAGTTTAATTCAATTATTCTTTTGCTATTGTTCAACTACCTCACCAGAAATGTTGAAAGTTTACACCAAGATGAAATTAAGATGATGGGCGCATGTACAAACACTCGCTCGCTCGTCACGCCCTCACAAAGAACATTTCACTGGTGTTACTGCTACAGCTCAGCATTTAAGACAGAGAGATGACAATTTTAAACCAAGCTGAAGTAAAAGGAGTATAGGGGGGATCTTAGAAGCCGAAGAAAATCGTCTGGTGGCAAAAAATAAATAAAAATGGGATCCTTGGAGTGAAAGGGTCAAGAAATAGATATGTACAGATAGATAGATGTATAGATAGATAGATAGATAGATGGAGATAGATATAGATAATAGGGACAGATGGGGTACGGATCTCTTAAGACTAAATTGGTAACTCTCTCTCTCTCTCTTCACATTTGGTATTTTCAACATTCTATACGACGCTTAGAATTTAGGTATATAAGTAAGGGTGTGAAATTTTCAGAGAGAGAGAATTACATGTGACCGCCATATTGTACCGGTAGTTGTGGTGGTCGTTGTAGTTATAGTGGATGGGGATGATGTGGTAGTTGTGGTAGTTGTGGTATGTGTGGTTGTTGTGGTATGTGTGGTAGTTGTGGTGGTTGTGGTAGTTGTGTTAGCTGTAGTAGTTATGGTATATGTAGTAGCTGTGGTATGTGTGGTAGTTGTGGTATGTGTGACAATTGTGTTAGTTGTGGTAATTGTGGTGGTTGTGGTAGTTATGGTAGGTGAGGTAGCTGTGTTTGTTGTGGTAGTTGTGGTAGGTGTGGTGGTTGTGGTAGTATTGGTATGTGTGGTAGTTGTGGTATATGTGGCAGTTGTGGTATGTGTGGTAGTTGTTGTTTGTGTGGTAGTCGTTGTATGTGTGGTAGTTGTGGTATGTGTGGTAGGTGCGGTATGTGTGGTAGTTGTGGTATGTGGTTGTTGTGGTATGTGTGGTAGCTGTGGTATGTGTGGTAGTTGTGGTATGTGTGGTAGGTGCGGTAGGTGCGGTAGGTGTGGTAGTTGTGGTAGTTGTGGTAGTTGTGGTAGGTGTGGTAGTTGTGGTAGGTGTGGTAGTTGTGGTAGGTGTGGTAGTTGTGGTAGGTGTGGTAGTTGTGGTAGCTGTTGTAATTTTGGTAGCTGTGGTAGTTGTGGTAGGTGCGGTAGTTGTGGTAGTTGTGACCAAAATATATTACTGTGTTATTGGAAAACTTCTGGTCACTTCATATTTATGTTGACTCTATGTAAACAGTCCAGCTCAGTGTGGTAGGGATGTGGTAGGGATGTGGTAGGGTATGGCAGGGATGTGGCAGAGGTGTGGTGGGGATGTAGTAGGGATGTGGTAGGGGTATGGTAGGGGTGTGGTAGGAGTATGGTAGGGGTGTGGTAGGGGTATGGTAGGGGTGTGGTAGGGATGTGGTTGAGATGTGGTGGGATGGGGATGTGGTTGAGATGTGGTGGGATGGGGATGTGGTTGAGATGTGGTGGGATGGGGATGTGGTTGAGAAGTGGTAGGGATGTGGTAGGGTGTGGTATGGATGTGCTAGGGATGTGGTTGAGATGTGGTGGGATGTGGTGAGGATGTGGTTGAGAAATAGTAGGGATGTGGTAGGGTGTAGCAGAGATGTGGTGGGATGTGGTTGGGATGTGGTAGAGTATGGCAGGGATATGGTAGGAGTGTGGTGGGATGTGGTAGGGATGTGGTACGAGTGTGGTAGAGATGTCGTGGGGTGTGGTTGGAATGTGGTGGGGATGTGGTAGAGACACATACATCAAGACAGAGAATACAACACACTCATACATTACTGAGCACACACACACACACACACACACACACACACACACACACACACACACACACACACACACACACACACACAGCAAATCCTCTCAATCATCACAAGTGCCTTCCCTTCACTTAATCCCTCACGGAGCTGCCCTTACCCCATTACTGAGAGCACACACACACACACACACACACACACACACACACACACACACACACACACCTCACGTAGCTCCCCTGACCCCATTACTAAGAGCACACACACACAAATCCTGAGCGATTATCTTCTCAGGTAGGGAGAGTCTAGGGCAGGTATTCTCGACAGGTAAGGACACTGCCTAACACCTTCTCCTGAGCGATTTATTTTAAGGACGCTCCCTAACACCTTCTCATGAGCTATTTATTTTAAGGACGCTCCCTAACACCTTCCCCTGAGCGATTTATTTTAAGGACGCTCCCTAACACCTTGTCCTGAGCGATTTATTTTAAGGAATCTCCCTAATACCCTCTCCTGAGCGATTTATTTTAAGGACGCCCCCTAACACCTTTTCCTGAGCAATTTATTTTAAGGACGCTCCATAACACCTTCTCCTGAGCGATTTATTTTAAGGACGCTCCCTAACACCTTCTCCTGAGCGATTTATTTTAAGGACGCTCCCTAACACCTCCTCCTAAGCGATTTATTTTACTTATGGCTTACTGTCTGAGTCTATTATGTCAGTCTTTCTAACCTAACCATACTAGATACAGATAACGTACGTAAGGGTATTAACCATGGCCTAAAATAAATCGCTAATGAAGAGACGTTAGGGGGTGTCCTTAAAAGACGAAAATTAAGGACAAATGGAGAAAGAATAAGGACTAAGACGTGATGACAAGACAAAAAATAAACATGAAACAAGAAAAATATAAGAACAAGAGATTTAAGGACAGGAGACAGGAAATAAAGACAAGACCCGTATTCTGGTCAGTTAAGGAAGCTCCCTAACACCTCTTCCTTAGCGATTTATTTTTGGATACGGGGGGGTTAATATCCTCTTGGACGTTATTTATGTAGTGTATGGCGATTTTGAAAAGGTTTATGGAACACAGAAGAGGGAAGGCGTAATAACAAAATAAATCGCTTAGGAAAAAGTGTTAGGGAGCTTTCTCAACCGACGAAAATACGAACGTAAGAACAGAGGCAAACATAAGGACCTTCATTCTCCCTAACACCTTATCTCAAGCGACTAATTTTGCTCAATACGCCTTACTGTTCATTTCTGTGTTATGTAAATCTTTCCCATATCGCCATACTCTGCATAAATAACATACAAAAGGATAGTAACCATCTATATCCAAGAATAAATCGCTAAGGAGGAGGTGTTAGGGAGTTTTCTTAACCGAAGATAGGACACAATGATGGAAGGAAAATGTCAACGAACTTTTGATTATGCCTGTACCTACCTACCTACCTACATACATACATACATACATACATAGCCTACATACACACATACATACATAAATGCGTACGAATGTGACAGGGATGTGGTG
>NC_136965.1:5545000-5550000 GCF_032717465.1 Coenobita brevimanus | reverse complement strand
AAAGAACACCACATACGGAACACGAAACACCAAAGAACACCACATACGGAACACCACGGAACACAACCCCCCATGCGGAACACTGGATGAAATAAAATAGAGGGAGGGAGGGCTGCCACGGAACACTGACTACGGAACAGCAACACCAATACTCTCTTATCCTCGCAGTTAAAGCTGAGTGCTGTGGTGGCGGGGGGTGGTAGTTGTGGTAGTTGTGGTAGGTGTGGTAGGGGGAGGGATGTGCGTCTGTGATGGTGGTGGTGGCTGTGGCAGTGGTGGAAGAGAAGGTGGTGAGATGGTGATGGTGGTGGTGGTATTTGTGGTGGTGGAAGGTATGGTGGTGGTGGTAGTTGTGGTGGTGGAAGGTATGGTGGTGGTGGTATTTGTGGTGGTGGAAGGTATGGTGGTGGTGGTAGTTGTGGTGGTGGAAGGTATGGTGGTGGTGGTATTTGTGGTGGTGGAAGGTATGGTGGTGGTGGTAGTTGTGGTGGTGGAAGGTATGGTGGTGGTGGTATTTGTGGTGGTGGAAGGTATGGTGGTGGTGGTATTTGTGGTGGTGGAAGGTATGGTGGTGGTGGTAGTTGTGGTGGTGGAAGGTATGGTGGTGGTGGTAGTTGTGGTGGTGGAAGGTATGGTGGTGGTGGTAGTTGTGGTGGTGGAAGGTATGGTGGTGGTGGTAGTTGTGGTGGTGGAAGGTATGGTGGTGGTGGTAGTTGTGGTGGTGGAAGGTATGGTGGTGGTGGTGGTATTTGTGGTGGTGGAAGGTATGGTGGTGGAAGGTATGGTGGTGGTGGTGGTAGTTGTGGTGGTGGAAGGTATGGTGGTGGAAGGTATGGTGGTGGTGGAAGGTATGGTGGTGGAAGGTATGGTGGTGGTGGTAGTTGTGGTGGTGGAAGGTATGGTAGTGGTGGTAGTTGTTAGTAGTGGTAGTGATGGTAGTAGCTGGAATGTTGGTAGTGGCTGGAATGTTGGTAGTGGCTGGAATGTTGGTAGTGGCTGGAATGCTGGTAGTGGTTGGAATGTTGGTAGTGGCTGGAATGTTGGTAGTGGCTGGAATGTTGGTAGTGGCTATAATATTGTTAGTGGTATAATGTTTGTGATGGTGGTAGTGGTGGTAATTGCGGTAAAAGCAGGCCGAGTGGTAAATTGCGCAGTTTGGGTAATTGTGGTAGTTGCGGTAACGATGGTGGTAGTTGTGGTAGTTAAGGGATTGGTGGGAGGATGATTGAGGACAGGGAGAGTGGTGGTGGTGGTGGAGGTGGTGGTGGTGGTGGTGGTGGTGGTGGAGGTGAATAAAATAAGGGAAGTTTTTTTCCTCTCTCTCTCTCTCTCTCTCTCTCTCTCTCTCTCTCTCTCTCTCTCTCTCTCTCTCTCACTCCAATTTGCCAACAAGATAACTAATGACGCAAAAATAATAATAATAATAATAATAATAATAATAATAATCAAAGAATGAATTACGAAGCAAAAGTGATTAGTGATGATGACAGAGTGACTAGAAGAGTGAAGGCAAGGGTAATTTTCAAAGTAAAAATAATACTCAGTTCTACATCCTTTCCACAGCACTTCTTCGTGACTAGCATCATATTCTAGTGTTAATCTCTTTGCTAAGACTCAGCATACAAGATAGACAGATGGAAATTTTAGGCCAAGTTAGAGTGAAATGAGTATACAGCTCTACATCCATTCCACAGCACTTCTTCGTGACTATTACCATATTCAAACGTTAATCTACCACTACAACTCAGCATTCAAGGTGGATAGATGGCAATTTTAGGCCAAGTTAGAGTGAAAGGAGTATAGAAAATTAGTAGAGATTTAGGAAGACAGAGAGGGAGTAATCAGAATAAAAACGGCTTCTTTGGCTAACATAAGTCTTGCTAAAAGTTGCTTCAATTTTACTTGGCAAAATTGGAAGGTCCTTAATCAAACTCTCTCTCTCTCTCTCTCTCTCTCTCTCTCTCTCTCTCTCTCTCTCTCTGCCTACCTACCTACCTACTTCCTCCCATCTTTCATCCCCCTCTCTGTCTCTCTGCTCCCCCATCTCCCTCCCTCCCTCCCCCCCTCTCTCTCTCTCTCTCTCTCTTTCTCTCTCTACCTGCTTTCCTACCTACCTCCGTACTTTCTCCCATCCTTCAGCCCTCCCCCCCTTTCTCTCTCTCTCTCTCTCTCTCTCTTTCTACCTACTTACCTACCTACATACGTACTTCCACCTTTCAGCCCTCTGTCTGTCTGTCTGTCTCTCTCTCTCTCTCTCTCTCTCTCTCTCTCTCTCTCTCTACCTACCTACCTACCTACCTATTTACCTGCCTACTTCCATCTTTCATCCTCCTGTCCATCTGTCTGCCCCCCCCATTCTCTCTCTCTCTCTCTCTCTCTCTCTCTCTCTCTCTCTCCCGTGTGATGAGGGCAGGCACACAGGCCCCCCCAGGCACTTGCTCTACTTAAAACTCGACCTCCCATGTTTGCCTTTTACAAATTACTTTACCTAACACCCCCCTCTCGTCGCCGAAAGAAAATGGGAAAAAGAAATATCAAGAAAAAGAAATACAAAGAAAATGGAAGGAGAAAGAAAGGAAAAGAGGAGGAAGGAAAGAAAGAAAGGATGAAAGAAAGAAGGTAAGGATGAAAGAAAAAAGAAAAAATTATTGAGAAACAACAGGAGGAAAGAAAAATGAAAATAAAAAGAAAACGGGAAGAAAGAAAGAGGAGAAAGACGACAAAATATGAAAAATGGAAAAGCAAAGAAAAAATTTTTCATGACTAAAATAAATATATAAACTGATTTGGTTATTTATTATTCATTAAACTCGTCACAGGGTAAATAATAAACACTTTAGCTCGATCTAAGAGGGAAATGTGTTAATATCGTAGTGCTTCTCATATATACTGCTTACATAAATTCATTCACTACGAGAAGGAGGAGGAGGAGGACGAGGAAGAGGAGAAGACGAAGAAGAAAATGCAGAACAGATGGTAATAATAATAATAATAATAATAATAATAATAATAATAATAATAATAATAACAATAATAATAATACAGTAATAATAAAGTGAAATCAGGCGAGCGATAAGCGTAGACTTTTTCTGTAAACATCTTGGGGTGACCTTTAGAATTGATTTTATTTGCTTCTGAGAGAGAGAGAGAGAGAGAGAGAGAGAGAGAGCCTTGTTGCATCTGAAAAGAATTTAATATCATCACCTCAATAGGGAAGTAGAAGGATATGGAGGGAGCAGGTGGGTAAGCAGGTTGGTACAAAGGTAAGTAGGTAGGTAGGTAGGTAGGTAGAAAGGTAGGTAGAGATGTAGGTAGGTAAGTAGGTAGATAGGAAGGTAGGGAGGTAGGTAGGTAGGTATTTATGAGTGTATGTATGTATGAATGTACAGTAGGTAGGTAGGTAGGCAGGTAGGTAGGTAGTTAAGTAGATAAGTAGGTTGGTAGTTGGGAAGGCACGTAGGTAGGTGAGTTGGTACGGGGTAGGCAGGGACGTGCTGTAAGTAGATACGTAGGTAAGTAGGGAGGTAAGTAGGTAGGCAATCAAACAGGGAGAGGAGAAGAGAGGGAGGAAAGTAAGGAAAGAGAGAAGGAAGGAAAGAGGAAAAAGGAGGAGGAAAGAAAAGGGAAGGAATGAAGGAAGAGGGAATGAATGAAAGTGAGTGACAGAGGAAGGAAGGGGAGGAAAGGAAGAGATTGAAGGAAGAAGGAAGGAAGAAAGAAGATGAAAAGGAGAAGAGGAAGAGGGAAGGAAAAGAAGGAGGGAAAGAAAGAAGGAATAGAAGAGGAAGGAGGGAGGGAGAGGCAAAGGAACGAAGAGAGAGGAGAGAAAAGGAATGAAGGAGAGAAGAGGAAAACTGAAAAAGAGGAAGGAAGAGGAGAGAAGGAAAAGAGGAGAGTGCAAAATCGAGAGAAAGGAAGGAGAGAGGGAATGAAGGGAAGGAAGGAGGAAGGGAAGGAAGGAAGGGAAGGAAGGAGGGTGGGAAGGAAGGAAAGATAGGATGAAGAGAAGGAAGGACAGGAGGAAAGGAAGGAGGGCAGGAAGGAAGGAAGGACAGGAGGAAAGGAAGAAAAGACCGGAGGAAACGAAGGACAGGAGGAAAGGAAGGAAAAACAGAGGGAAACGAAGGAAGGATAGGAGGAAAGGAAGGAGGGATAGAAGAGAAGGAAAGACGGAAGAAGAGGAAAGGAGGAGGCAGGGAAAAGAGGGAAGGAGGGAGGGAAGGAGGGAAGGAGGGAGGGAAGGAGGGAAGGAAGGAGAAAGAGGAAGGAGGGAAGGAAGGAGAAAGAGGAAGGAGGGAAGGAGGGAGGTGAGTTAGGACAGCACGGTATCTGGACCATTGCCAACTCTCTCCTTCTCTCCTTCCCTCCCTCCCTCCCTCCTTCCCTCTTCCCTTTCCTGCCTGCCTCCCTCCCTCCTTCCCTCTTCCCTCTCCTGCCTGCCTCCCTCCCTCCTTCCCTCCTCCCTTTCCTGCCTCCCTCCCTCCCTCCTTCCCTCTTCCCTTTCCTGCCTCCCTCCCTCCCTCTTCCCTTTCCTGCCTCCCTCCATCCCCCCTTCCCTTTTCCCTTTCCTGCCTCCCTCCCTCCCTCCTTCCCTCTTCCCTTTCCTGCCTCCCTCCCTCCCTCTTCCCTTTCCTGCCTCCCTCCCTCCTTCCCTCCTCCCTTTCCTGCCTCCCTCCATCCCCCCTTCCCTTTTCCCTTTCCTGCCTCCCTCCCTCCCTCCTTCCCTCTTCCCTTTCCTGCCTCCCTCCCTCTCTCCTTCCTTCCCTTTTCCCTTTCCTGCCTCCCTCCCTCCCTCCTTCCCTCTTCCCTTTCCTGCCTCCCTCCCTCTCTCCTTCCTTCCATTTTCCCTTTCCTGCCTCCCTCCCTCCCTCCTTCCCTCTTCCCTTTCCTGCCTCCCTCCCTCTCTCCTTCCTTCCATTTTCCCTTTCCTGCCCCCTTCCCTCCCTCCCTCCCTCCCTCTGTTCCTCCATCCATCTCACCATTCATCCCTCTCTCTTTTC
>NC_136965.1:5537500-5542500 GCF_032717465.1 Coenobita brevimanus | reverse complement strand
CACACACACACACACACACACACACACACACAAGCTCTCACATGCGGTCACGAACCCTCACAGACATTCCCAAAGCTTCACAGACCCTCACAAACACACATAAACACACACAGACCCCAACAAACCCCCCCACACGCTCACATACACACACAAACACACACAGACCCTCACAAACCCCCCCACACGCTCACATACACACACAAACACACACAAACACACACAAACACTCACAAACACTCACAAACACACACAAACACACACAAACACTCACAAACAGCCTAGACAGCGAGAAAGGGCGCGCCGACAGGAGGGGGCGAAGCTCACTCAGGCGCCTGGCACTCTACCAACTTCTGACTCCTCCTGTCACTGCCTCACCCTTGCTCACACCCACCTCACACTACACTCACCCTCGCTCATACTCACCCATACACACCCACACACGCTTACACACTCATACTGGCTCATACACACACGTACACACGCTCACAGTAACACTCATACACACACGTACACACGCTCACAGTAACACACACACTTGATGTACGTGTGAGTTTTCTGTGACTACCTTACCCTCGCACACACACACACACACACACACACACACACACACACACACACACACACACACACACACACACAGAGCGTCAGTAACACACACGCGGATATTGAGGTATACTACACAGAACAAGTCGCTCACGAAAAGGTCTTACGAATCTCCACTTAGAATAGAACCCATAGATTCAAGATATTAAGGTGTAAGTTGCAGCATAATTCGCTAACCAGAATGTGTTGCGGCATCTTCACCCGCACTAAGTAACTCATGAATTGGCGCATAAAATTTCGCGAGCATATATGGTCGTTAATATTAAATCACTTAAATTTTACGTGCACTGTACAAAAGGTAAGTAGGAAGGTAGGTAGGACAGGAGGTAGGTAGGAAAGGAAGTACGTCAGTGGCTAAATAGGTTGGTAGGTAGGTAGGTAGGCTGATAGGTAGGAAGGGAGGTAGGTAGGTAGGAAGGTAGGTAGGACCATACTGTAGGTAGGTAAGTAGAAGGTAGAAGACTGTAGGTAGGCAAGTAGAAGGTAGAAGATTGTAAGTAGGTAAGTAGAAGGTAGAAGACTAAGTAAGTAGAAGGTAGAAGACTGTAAGTAGGTAAGTAGAAGGTAGAAGACTGTAAGTAGGTAAGTAGAAGGTAGAAGACTGTAAGTAGGTAAGCAGAAGGTAGAAGACTGTAGACAGGTAAGTAGATAGTAGAAGACTGTAGGTAGGTAAGTAGAAGGTAGAAAGACTGTAGGTAGGTAAGTAGAAGGTAGAAGACTGTAGGTAGGTAAGTAGAAGGTAGAAGACTGTAGGTAGGTAAGTAGAAGGTAGAAGACTGTAAGTAGGTAAGTAGAAGGTAGAAGACTGTAGGTAGGTAAGTAGAAGGTAGAAGCCTGTAGGTAGGTAAGTAGAAGGTAGAAGGCTGTAGGTAGGTAAGTAGAAGGTAGAAGACTGTAGGTAGGTAAGTAGAAGGTAGAAGACTGTAGGTAGGTAAGTAGAAGACGAAAGGAAGACTGAACAGACCAGAGTACAGTCGTGAACAAAAATCTCGTTTCACCCTTCCCATTCCTTATCGTCTTTTTCACATCTTACTCTTGGTATTTCTAGACGATTTAATTCAGCTTAAGAGGAACTGAAGAAATTTGGGTGTTAAATAAAGGCCCGAACTCTCGTTGGTCCAGGAAGCTCCCTAGCACCTGTACCTAAGCGATTTATTTTACTTATTACATCTTGCTGTTACATGTGGTATTTGAGTCATTTTAATATCACCATATTCTTCATGAATCAGGTGCAGAATACTGACCGCCCATATCCTAAAACAAATCGCTAAGGAAGAGGTGTTCGGGGACTTGCTTATCCAACGAGAATAAGAAGTACAGACGTTCAGAGAGAGGGAGAAGAAGTATAGAAGAAGGCCATTGTATTAACAGCAGTTGTGGAAATCTTACCAAATCTTTAACGTGGACGGTGGGTACTGGTGTCAAAGTGGTGATATGTGAAGGTGCGTGGCATCTAGAAGCACTAATGGGTCTCAGGGAACAGATCATGAAGTCTAAATCCAAAGTCAGACACGTGAAAAACCAAGAGGAAAGAGGCAAAGGAGTGTAATCAGTTAAGTAGGTGGAGTGCGCGGATGGGTTGGGCGGGTGGGGGTGGGAAAGGGTGTGGGTGGAGTTGGGGGAGGGTGGGAAAGGGTGTGGGTGGAGTTGGGGGAGGGTGGGGAGGTGTGTGGATGGGTAGTTGGGTGGGGTGAGTGGGTTGGAGTGGATGGGTGTGAGTGGTTGGGGTGGGAAGCGTGTGAATTGGGGAGGTTGGTGTGTGTTGGGGTAGGGTGGGGAAGGTGTGTGGATGTTGGTTGGGTAGGTAGGTAGGTAGGTAGGTAGGTAGGTAGGTAGGACAGTGACTGCGGAGGGTGTGTGGATGGGTAGATGTGTGTGAGTGAGTAAGTAAATGGGTGAGTGGCTAGACAGGTGAGTGGGTGGGTAGGTAGGTTGGTGGGAAGGTGGGTGGGTAAGTGGGTGGGTAGGATGGGTGTGTCTGGGAGGTACTGCACTGCGTATATGCCCACTGTCCTTGCACCACCCACTCTCTCTCTCTCTCTCTCTCTCTCTCTCTCTCTCATCTCGTTTTCTATCCGACACGGTGCGCGAGTGTCACCATCATCATCATCATCATCATCATCATCATCATCATCATCATCATCATCATCATCATCATCCAAACATCACTTCCTAATACTGAATACCATAGACATAAATGAAGATAAATAAAAAAAAAAGGTTAAATGAAAACACAGAATTAACAAAATCCACTAAAAGGGAGAACCAGGAAATGAAGGCTAATTTTACATTGATTAGACAGGTATTGGAGAGGGTCGCCTTCACGTGGTGGCATTTTAACAGTATATCAGCTACACAAACGTCCCTCAGCTCCCTCTCTATCCCCCGAAAGGAAGATGGTGGACTGCAGAAAGGTAAGTTCAGCCTGCAGTCCACTGGGTTTACGTCTAGCTAGGCCTGGAGCAGCAAGAGCAACTCGCAATTCAGAATGAGACCTATGATATTCTTTGCACCCCCACAAATGAAAAATCAATCTGTGTGTGTGTGTGTGTGTGTGTGTGTGTGTGTGTGTGTGTGTGTGTGTGTGTGTGTGTGTGTGTGTGTGTGTGTGTGTGTGTGTGTGTGTGTGTGTGTGTGTGTGTGTTAAACCTACCCTGGTCGACACAACTAGCATTTCATTTCATCTTCACATGATATTCAACCTGGAGTGCAT
Organism: Coenobita brevimanus; assembly: GCF_032717465.1. Lineage (NCBI taxonomy): Eukaryota > Metazoa > Arthropoda > Malacostraca > Decapoda > Coenobitidae > Coenobita > Coenobita brevimanus. The sequence goes on along the minus strand of NC_136965.1, from coordinate 5,539,184 downwards.
GGAGCGGCCTGGGAGCGGCCTCACTGCCTCCGTTAACCCTCTCATCGTCGTTACAGCTCTAGCATTCTATTCCAACTAACGTCTAAGAGCGGCCTGGGAGCGTCCTCATTGCCTCCGTTAACCCTCTCATCGTCGTTACAGCTCTAGCATTCTATTCCAGCTAACGTCTAAGGGTATCAAATATGTAAAGCCCCTATCATATACACCTCCATAAATCATTCAACAGGGTCAATTATTCTTCAGTTCTTTAGTGTCCTTATCGTCTCCATCTTTCTCTCTCTCTCTCTCTCTCTCTCTCTCTCTCTCTCTCTCTCTCACACACACACACACACACACACACACACACACACACACACTTTCCATAGCAAGCCATCTCTCTCGGCCTTCCTCTCCGGCTCCCTCTCTCACTCACATACACCCTTTTCGCAGTTCAATAGCTCGTGCATTTTAACTTGGTCCAGATTTTCGTATTTTTGCGGCTTATTTCACGTAGCTCCGAGGTAGGAAAAGACAATACTATGGCTTCCTCTTCTATTGCACTTCTTCGTGACTAGCGCGAAGTCCTATGTCGCTATCTTATGTCAGATCAGTGGCAGACGAAGACACTACTGTTAGTCTGCATTCTTTTTCATAGCACTTCTTCGTGATTAGGAAACTGAAAATATTACAGTTCTGGGACTTTGACTAATTTTTTCCTAAAGATGGATGATACAACAATAACAACAACAACAACAACAACAACAACAACAATCATCATCATCATCACCACGAGAACAACCATCGCCACCACAGCTACCACACTACCACACCACCACTACCATCACCACCAAAACAACCATTACCACCACTACCACCACCCCACCATCACCAGCACCACCACCACCACCACCATCACCACCACTACCACAACAACAACAACAACTACCAACATTCCCAGCCAAACCACCATCACCACCCACTCAACTACCACCATCCATAAGGTGGAATTGAATAACCACCATCGCATCCAACTACCACAATTTCGCTACCACCATCCCGTCCATCACAATAACCAACATTCACCTACCAACACTGCCTACCAACATTCATCTACCAACATTACCTACCAACATTCACCTACCAACATTCAACTACCAACATTACCTACCAACATTCAACTACCAACATTACCTACCAACATTCAACTACCAACATTCATCTACCAACATTACCTACCAACATTGCCTACCAACATTCACCTACCAACACTGCCTACCAACATTCAACTACCAACACTACCTACCAACATTCATCTACCAACATTACCTACCGACATTACCTATCAACACTGCTTACCAACATTACCTACCAACATTCATCTACCAACATTCATCTACCAACATTACCTGCCAACATTCATCTACCAACATTCATCTACCAACATTACCTGCCAACATTCATCTACCAACATTACCCACCAACATTCATCTACCAACATTACCTACCAACATTCACCTACCAACATTACCTATCAACATTCATCTACTAACATTACCTGCCAACATTACCTACCAACACTGCCTACCAACATTACCTACCAACATTACCTACCAACATTCACCTACCAACATTACCTACCAACATTACCTACCAACATTACCTACCAACACTGCTTACCAACATTACCTACCAACATTCATCTACC
>NC_136965.1:5505000-5532500 GCF_032717465.1 Coenobita brevimanus | reverse complement strand
GATTGATTGATTGATTGATTTAAATAAGGCGCCGCAACAGCACAGGTCATATGGCGCCGTTAAAACAATACGGTAAAATCAGAAGCACAGAATGATAAAAATACTAAAAAGAGCCAACTAAAAGAAAAGAAAACAAGAAGCTACAACTTACTCAACAACCCAGCCTCCTCCACAAACAGGAGGACCTCATGTCCCGGGGAGAGAGCCCTCTCTCCAAGTATCAACGACATCTCATAAGTACCATGAACACCCCGACAATGAAATAGAAATCGCTCACGCAGTTCCACCAGGCTGGGACACTCCACTAAAATGTGGCGCACAGTAAGGGGAACCAAACAGTCATCACAAAATGGCCGTGGCCCCCGGGACATGAGATAACCATGTGTGAGACGCGAGTGACCCGTACGAAGACGGGCCAGTGCAGTCTCTGAACGGCGTCCCCGCACATGGACATACGTCCAGGGTGAGGGTGAGGGTGGGGGTGAGGGTGAGGGTGAGGGTGAGGGAGGGGGTGAGGGTGAGGGTGAGGGTGGAGGTGAGGGTGGAGGTGAGGGTGAGGGTGGGGATGAGGGTGAGGGTGGGGGTGGGGGTGAGGGTGGGGGTGGGGTTGGGGTTGAGGGTGGGGTTGGGGCTGAGGGTGGGGTTGGGGTTGAGGGTGGGGGTGAGGTTGAAGGCTGGGGTGAGGCACTGGTCAGGTCGTGTGAGGATGGGAAGTCATTATCTGATATGTAGGCAGGCAGGCAGGCAGGTAGGGAGGGAGCGAGATCGGGAGAGAAGTTCGAGAACAGGAAGGAAGGGAGGGAAGGAGGGAAAGAAGGAGGGAGGGAGGGAGGGAGAAAGGGAGAGGGAGAGAGGGAAAGAGGGGGGGCACTGAAAGAAAAGAGAGGGAATATATGAAAATGAGAGAGAGAGAGAGAGAGAGAGAGAGAGAGAGACGCTGACTCACCCCAATTCCAGGCAGAGTGAGATATGAGGGTGAGGCAGGGAGAGGCAGAGAGGGGTAGGGTAAGGCAGGGAGAGGCAGAGGACGATAGAGTGAGGCAGGGGGAGGCAGGATGAATCTTGAGAATGTTTGGTGAATCATGGGGAAGGAGAATGAGGCAGGGTGAGGCAGAGGAGGTAGGCAGGGTGAGGCAAAGTGAGTCAAGGGGGTTTATTGTGTGGGAGGGTGAGGCAGAGGGGAGGTAAGGTGAGGCAGAGGGAAGGAATGTGAGGCAGGGAGAGACGGGGAGAGGCAGGGGAATTATTTGTGACTTAGGGGGAGGAAAATGAGGCAAAATGCATCAAGGGGATGATTGGAGAGGCAAGATGAGGCAAGGGAGGGTAGAGTGAGGCAAAATGAGGCAAGGGAAGGTAGAGTGAGGCAAGATGAGGCAAGGGAGGGTAGAGTGAGGCAGGATGAGGCAAGGGAGGATAGAATGAGGCAGGGTGAGGCAAAGGAGGATAGAATGAGGCAGGGTGAGGCAAGGGAGGATAGAAAGAGGCAGGGTGAGACAACGGAGGATAGAATTAGGCAGGGTGAGACAAGGGAGGATAGAATGAGGCAGGCTGAGACAAGGGAGGGTAGAGTGAGGCAGAATGAGGCAAGGGAGGGTAAAGTGAGGCAGGGTGAGGCAAAGAAGGTAGGCTGAGTGAGGCAAGAAATATAAGGCACAGAATGGTAGGCAGGGTGAGGCAGGGGAGGTTGTAGGGTGTGGCAGGGGAGGAAGCAAGGTGTGGCAGGGGAGGTAGCAGGATGTGGCAGGGGAGGTAGCAGGGTGAGGCAGGGGAAGTAGGTAGGGTGAGGCAGGGGAAGTAGGTAGGGTGAGGAAGGGGAAGTAGGTAGGGTGAGGAAGGAGGGGTAGGCAGGGTGTGGCAAGGAGGGGTAGGCAGGGTGTGGCAAGGCGGGTTGCCGGGTGTGGCAAAGCAGGTTGCAGGGTGTAATAGAGGAGGTAGGCAGGGTGTGGCAAGGGAGGTAGCAGGGTAAGGCAGGGGAAGTAGGAAGGGTAAGGCTGGGGAGGTAGGCAGGGTGAGCTGGGAAGTAGGCAGGGTGAGACAGGCAGGTAGGCAGGGTGAGACAGGCAGGTAGGCAGGGTGAGGCAGGCAGGTAGGCAGGGTGAGGCAGGCAGGTGGGCAGGGTGTGGTATGCAGAACAATGAATGGCCTTGTGGTCTGGTATCGATCTTTCCTTCTCCTGCCCTGCCCTGCCCTGCCCTGCCCTGCCCTGCCCTGCCCTATCCTACAATGTCCTGCCCTGCCTTGCCCTGCCCTGCCTGTCCTGTCCTACCTTGTCCTTCCCTATCCTGACTTATCATGCCCTGCCTTGTCCTTCCCTGCCCTGCACCTGCTCTATCTTGCCCTTCCTTTCCTTGCTTTCCCTTGCCTTGCCCTACTTTGCCCTGCCCTGTTTGCCCTACAATTCTCTGCCTTTCTCTTCTCTTTCCTGCCCTGCCCTGCCCTACTCTTCTCTGCCTTGCCCTACTCTTTCCTGCCCTGCCCTGCCCTGCCCTGCCCTTCTCTTTAACTGCCAGGACGCTACAATATCATAATACAATACACAATAGCTGCCAGCATACATAGGTAATCTAGAAGGAGAAGTCATGGCTAGGACTGCTGGAAATATTGAGTCTGCACATTCCCTCTGAAGCATGCCAGTCAGCACCTCGTGACGCCTGACAGGAAAACTACGACACACCCACCCACACACACCCCCACACACACCCACCCATCCACCCACCCACACACACACACACACACACACACACACACACACACACACACACACACACACACACACACACACACACACACACACACACACACACACACACACACACACACACACACACACACACACACACACACACACACACAGGTTTCTAGAAGGTTCGACAGCCGCGTAGTCCAGGTGACACAAATTCTCATACACAGAAGGTAACACAAGAAGACAGAAGGAGTTAGGAGGCTGGGGGAGAGACAGCGAGGAGGGGGGGGGGTCTAGAGAGAGGCACGGTGGGCTGTGATAAGTTAGCAAGACTTAGACTCGTGTAATATACTTAGTGTCAATCTTGAGTTTTTCCTCTTGAAGAAAATAAACTACAATCAGCCCTAGACTCATCTTTATCTTCACCCGTCAACGCCGACGAAGTGGAATCTACTCCATTTCTACCACAGCCCGGCTACGACTACGATACGATCAATTACATGGCTGATATTACCCTTCTCAGCAGCTCTCTCTCTCTCTCTCTCTCTCTCTCTCTCTCTCTCTTAATCGGTGTTTGAGTCAGTAACCAACAATGTTTACTCTTGTTACCTCCTTCCCTCCCTCCCTAACCTCCTCTGTCAATCACCCCCTTTTTCACTCAATTCTCTCTCTCTCTCTCTCTCTCTCTCTCTCTCTCTCTCTCTCTCTCCACTTTAAATTCCATATTCTCCATTTCTTACTTCTTTCTCCCTCATTCTCTCTACACCTCCCTCCTTTCTGCCTCCTTATGCTCCCTCCCTTTTTTCTCTCCTCTCCCTCCTCCTGTCTTTCATCTCCCTCACTTTTCCTTTCCTTTTCTCCGTTTCCTTCATTCCCTCTTTTCCCTCCCTCCTTCCTTCCTTCCTTTCTTCTTTTACATCCTTCATCTTTTGTCTTCTTTGCTTTCTTCATATAATATTTTTTTCCTTTTTCCCTCTCTTTCCTTCCTTCCATATTTCTGGTCTTTATAAAACACAATGAGGTGGTTTGGCCATGTGGAGAGGATGGAGAGTGAGAGACTGACGAGGAGACTGTATGTGAGTGAGGAGGAGGGAGAGAGAGGGAGGGGGAGGGTACTGATGAGATGGAGGGATGAAGTGGAGAGGTATATGAGAGAGGGGGGTGTGAACTGGGAGCAGGGCAGTGAAATGGCAAGGGACAAGGTGAAGTGGAGGCGATTTGTTTGTGGCCACCCCGTATGCGATTAAGGCGTCTGGCAATAGGTAGATAGATATTTCCTCCAAGTTCCCCTCTTCTCTCCCTCCTCTCCTTCTTTCTTCTTCATTATTCTTTTCACAGGCTTTTCACAGCGTCCGAAATAGCACTCAAATTACATATACTTCCTTCACATTAACTTGGCCCAAATTTTCGTCCTTTTGTTGCTTATTCCACGTAGCTCAGAGGGAGAAATTAAAACAGGGCTCTACATCCTTTCCATTGCACTTCTTCGTGACTAGTACCATAACCTAGGGCTTAATATCTGCCTACAGTTCGGCACTCAAGATGGAGAGATGGCAATTTTAGGCCAAGTTGAAGTGAAAGGAATTTAACATGGGATGAGATTAGTGTATCAGGTTTTTTGCCTTTTATTTCTGATGGGAAGATTGATTGGTAATAATAATAATAATAATAATAATAATAATAATAATAATAAAAATAATAATAATAATAATAATAATAACAAAAATGATAATAATAGTAGTAGTAGTAGTAGTAGTAGTAGTAGTAGCAGCAGTAATAGTGGTAAACTGTTAACTGGACAAATGAGTTAGTGTGTGGATAATAATAATAATAATAATAATAATAATAATAATAATAATAATAATAACAATAATAATAATAACAATAATAACAATAATAATACTATCAACAACAACAACAACAATAACAATAATAATGATAATAATAACAATAATAATATCAACAACAACAATAACAATAATAATAATAACAATTATAATAATAATAATAATAATAATAATAATCGCTTTATCTCCCTCATTTCACTAGTCATACTCTTGATAGTTCTCACATTTTCTTTATCATTTCCTTATTTCCTTACTTTTTCCTCACCCCTTCCTTTATTACCCTATCGAGAGAGAGAGAGAGAGAGAGAGAGAGAGAGAGAGAGAGAGAGAGAGAGAGACTAATTGCTCGTTATGCATAAAAATTAATCTCTTGCTTTTTTCTCTTTCATTTTCTTGCCTTCTCTCTCTCTCTCTCTCTCTCTCTCTCTCTCTCTCTCTCTCTCTCTCTCTCTATCTATCTATCTATCTATCTATCTCTCTCTTTCTCTCTCTCTCTCTCCTTATTATCATTAATTTCCCTCTCTTCCTCCCCTCTCCCTCCTCTTCCCATCCTCCCTTCCTTTCTTCCTACTCTTCCCCTTCTCCCCTCCTTTCCTCCTCCTCGTCCTCTCCTCCCTTCCTTTCTTCCTCCTCTCTCCCTCCTTCCTTTCTATTTTTCTCCTCTCTCCCTCTTCTTCTCCTCTTTCCTTCCTTTCTTCTTCCCCTCTCTCTCCTCTTCCTCTCCTCCTTCTCTTCCTTCCTTCCTCATTTTCCCTCCCTTCTTCCTTCCTTCTTTTGTCTTTCCGCCTCCTACTTTCCTCCCTTACTCTCCCTCTAACTCCCTCCTCTCCTTTCCTCTCTCCTTCTCTCCCTCCCTCCCTCCCTTCCTTCTTTCCCCTTTTCACCTCCAGCTTTCTCTCCCTTTCTCTCCCTTTACCCTCCTTCCTTTCTCCCTCCCTCCCTTTTCTCCTTCCATCCTTTCTTATATTCTCTCCCTTTCTCACTTTTTTCCCTTTCTTTCCCTCTCTCTCCCTTTTTTCTCCATCCTCACCTCAGTCATGCTCCCTGCCCTTCCCTCTCCCTTTGTCTCATCATAATTCCCTCTCTTTCTTCCTCCTTTCTTCTCCTCCTTCCCTTCCTTCTATGTAATATCTTCCTTCCTTCCTCCATTCTTCCTTCCTCTTTTTCTTCCATATACTTCCTCTTTATCCCTCTTCCTTCCTCTCTTTCCTCTCTTCCTCCTCTTTCTCCTTCCTCCTCTCCCCTCTCCTTACCGTCCATACTCTCCCTTTTTCTTCCCCTCTTCCCTCCCTCTTTCCCCTCTCTTCTCTCTCCTTTCTCCCTCCCCTTCTCTCCCTCCTTCCCACCATCAATCTCCCTCCTTGTTCATCCCTTCTTAACTCGATTAATCTCTCCCTGACTTTTTCTCCCTTAATCTCTACCTCATTTTTTCTCCCTTTTCCCTCCTTACCTCCACTCTCTCCCTTCATCCCCCCCCCTCTCCCTCTTCCTCTCTCTCTCTCTCTCTCCCTCTCTCTCTCCCTTTACCACCCTCGCCTTTCTCCTCTCTTCCTTTTCCTCCCTTCCTCTGTCTTCTCCCTCCTGACCTTCCCCCTCCCTCCCTCTTCTCCCTTCTTTTTCTATCTTCCATTTTCTCTCCATATCTCCTCCCTTCCTCCCTTTCTTTTTCTCCCTTCTCCCTCTCTCCATTTCCTTCCTTCTTGTCCTTTCTCCCTCCTTCCTTTTCTTTCCTTCCTTCCTACCTCATTCTCTTTCCTCCCTTTCTCCCTCTCTCTCTCCCTTTCTCCCTCCTTCCCTTTCCTCCCTGCCTCCCTACCTAATGAGGGAGTAATTACATACATGACAGGAATCCATAATCAATAAGGGTGTTTTTACCTCACTGGGCCAAGGAAACATCACCTTTATTGCTGTACAAATTATATTCAGCATTAAACTGGCCTAAAATTGCCATCCCTCCATCTTGAATACTGATTTGTAACAAGAGATTAACACTAGAATATGGCGCTAGTCACGAAGAAGTGCTATGGAAAGGAGGTAGAGCCGTAGTGTGATCTTATTCTGCCACTGAGCTACATGAAATAAGCTGCAAAAGGACGAAAATTTAGGCCAAGTTGAGATGAAAAGACTATGTTTGAGTTAGCCTGTTCCTGATTCTCTGTGTCTTTCTGTCTCTGTCTGTCTGTCTGTCTGTCTCTCACTCACTCACTCACTCTCTCTCTCTCTCTCTCTCTCTCTCTCTCTCCTAGGCGTAAATTTGCCCTCCCTCCACCTTGAGTACTGAGCTGCTACGAGAAAGTAACACTAGAATATACTACTAGTCACGAAGAAGTGCCATGGAAAGGATGCAGAGCAGTAATATTGTCTTCAACACTCTGATCACTTTAACCAGGCGTCAAAATCCCACTGGAGTAAGGTGCTAGTCACGAAGAAGTGCTATGGAAATGAGGGGGGACAGTGAACTACCAAAAATAGACTGGAAAAAGGCAAAAAAATCTCCACTTAGCTATGACGAATGAATTTTAGAACTGAATTAGGGACCCGCATGGCACAGTGATGGTTGAGGGTCGTAGGAAGGATGAGAGTTTGTGTGCTATCCTTGTCTTTCACGCTTTTAGACTTAGAGACATATTTCCTTGTGTGTTCTTGACCCTCCAAAGAAACGTCGTCTGTGGTACTTTGGAGCTGCGGACTGGGAGGCCCTCAGGCAGTACTTCTTTGATTTTCCTGGAATGTATGCATGGGAACATACATTCCTTTCTCATATCCTTTGACTAATGCAAGAAAGCCTTGGTTTAATTACACTTGTTCTAATGCTGTCCGCAACAAGGAGAGGGCCTATAAAGGGTAACGGAGCCGACCCACCCCTGAATCACATTTTTTATACGTTTCTACCCGGAATCGTGCTAAGTCTGTTCTTCGCTCTGCTAAAAGTAATTTCATCCATACTAAATGCTCTCAACTCTCCAACTCGAATTCTTCCTGTTCCTTCTGGCACCTTGCCAAAAACCTTTCTAACAGCTTTACCTCATCATCCTTCCCTCCTCTTTTCTGCTCTGATGGCTCTGTAGCTATTTCTTCTACTGATAAAGCAGATCTCTTCGCTCAGACTTTATCCTCCAATTCCACCTTAGACGATTCCGGTGCTGTTCCTCTATCACTTCCCCCCTCTGACTTCCTCATGGCTGACATAAAATTTCTTCAGCTGATGTTTTTTCTGCCATCACTGGCCTCAGTACTAATAAGACATATGGGCCTGATGGAGTCCCTCCTGTTGTTCTCAAGAACTGTGCTTCTGTGCTTACACCCTGCCTAGGTAAACTCTTTCGCCCTTGTCTGTCAACTTGTACCTTTCCTTCCTGCTGGAAGTTTGCTCTCATTCAGCCAGTCCCAGGGAAGGGTGACCATTCCCAACCCTCTAACTATCGTCCAACTGCTTTAACATCCTGTATCTCAAAAGTTTTCGAGTCAATTCTTAACAGAAAAATTTTAAAGCATCTTTCCTATCACAACCTTCTTTCTGATCGTCAGTACGGGTTCCGTCAGGGACGCTCCACTGGTGATCTTCTCACCTACCTTTCAGACTCCTGGTCATCCTCCTTTCGGGACTTTGGCGAAAGCTTTGCCATTGCACTTGACATCTCAAAGGCTTTTGATCGAGTCTGGCATAAATCTTTAATTTCCAAACTGCCCTCTTACGGTTTCTATCCTTCTATCTGTGCCTTCATTTCTAGCTTCCTTTCTGGTCGTTCTATAGCCGCTGTTGTAGACGGCCATCGTTCTTCTCCTAGATCTATCAACAGTGGTGTTCCTCAGGGCCATGTCCTATCACCAACTCTCTTCCTTTTATTCATCAATGACCTTCTAAACTGTACATCTAACCCTATCCACTCATACGCTGATGACTCCACCTTTCATCTTTCCATTCGGTTCCCGCAACGTCCATCTCAGCATTTACTTCAACAAACAAGGGATTAGGCTATGGCACACCTAATGTCTGACTTGGCTCGTATCTCTGACTGAGGTAAAAATAATCTGGTTGTTTTTAATGCATCAAAGACTCAGTTTTACACCTATCAACCCGACAAAATCTTTAACAGGTATACCCACTAATGTTTAATAATATTCAGCTTAATCCTGCATCATCCTTGACCATGCTTGGGGTTTTATTTACTCGGGACTTATCTTGGAAAGATCATATTACATCTCGTAAAATCTGCTTCCAAGAGATTAGGTGTGCTAAGCCGACTCCGTTCCTTCTTTACCCCTACACAATTGTTGACTCTATACAGGGGTTTTATCCGCCCCTATGTGGAGTGCAACTCTCATGTGTGGGAAGGCTCCCCACATACAGCAATTCTCAATAGGGTGGAGTCAAAGGCTTTTCGTCTCATTAACTCTCCTCCTCTTACTGACCCCCTTCAACCTCTGTCTCTTCGCCGCACTGTTGCATCTTTGTCTCTTTTCTATCGCTACTTCAATGGTCACTGCTCCACCTCTACGACGGGCGCGTAGCACCCGTCTAGCAGCAAACTTTCATCCCTTTTCTGTCCAACTCTCTAATGCAAGAGTTGACCGTTACTCCCAGTCCTTCATTTATGCAACAGGTCAACTCTGGAACTGTCTCCCTCTGTCTGTATTTCCTACTTCCTATGATCTCCAGTCTTTCAAACGCAGTGTGTCCAGGCATCTCGAAATGATCGGATCTTGAATTTGTCTCTCTCTTGTATTTTGTTTTTCTCTTGGAAGGAACAAAAATAGCGGGGGCACGGCCTTTGGTTCCTTCTTCCTCCTATAAAAAAAAGGTAGGCCAATAAATCGGTAACCAAGGAGACGCGTATGAATACCAAACGTTATTTACTTCTGAATTATCGAAGTAGGCATATAATATTCCTTTTGATGTGGTGTGGTAGTGCAGGGGGTGTGGAGGTGTGGTGTGGTGTGGTGTTGTGGTAAGGTAGTGTGGTGTGGTCGTGTGGTGTCATGTCCTTCTGGGAGTCCTCTTTTCTTCTCTCCTTCCCTCCTCTCTTCTTGTCTCCTTCCTTCCTCTCTTCTTCTCTCCTTCCCTCCTCTCTTCTTCTCTCCTTCCCTCCTCTCTTCTTCTCTCCTTCCCTCCTCTCTTCTTCTCTCCTTCCCTCCTCTCCCCTCACCCTTCCTCACTTTTTTTTTTTTTCAATTTCTTTCGATTTTATTCGGTAGTTTAAAAGTTGAGAACATGGAGAGAGAGAGAGAGAGAGAGAGAGAGAGAGAGTTACACCACCACATCTTAGCCACAACCCCCCCCCCCCGTCCACCACAACCACAAAATCAGGATCCCACCTTCCAAAACCGTCGTAGGCTCGAAACGTACTCTTGATTTAGACTATATAGGATTCGATTCCATAAGGGGTGTGGTGGTAGTGCGTGTGTGTGTGTGTGTGTGTGTGTGTGTGTGTGTGTGTGTGTGTGTGTGTGTGTGTGTGTGTGTGTGTGTGTGTGTGTGTGTGTGTGTGTTGATTTGGTGGATGGGAATGTAATGCTTTTATGGTGTAGGAGTGAGTACTGTGATGTATATGGTGGTGTGGTAGTGTGGTAGTGTAGTGGTGTGGTAGTGTAGAGTCTAGCAGGGCTTGGCTGAGTGAAGTGGAGCAGGTGTAGTGTGTGTGTGTGTGTGTGTGTGTGTGTGTGTGTGTGTGTGTGTGTGTGTGTGTGTGTGTGTGTGTGTGTGTGTGTGTGTGTGTGTGTGTGTGTGTGTGTGTGTGTGTGTGTGTGTGTGTGTGTGTGTGTGTGTGTGTGTGTGTGTGTGTAATGTGGAATACAGTAGTGTTGTGAAGTGTGGTGTGGTGGTTGGAGTGTGGCTGTGATTTTGTTCAGTAGGAATGGTTGTTGAATGGTAGTGTGGTTAGCTGTGGTAGGGTGTGGCTAAGTGTGGTAGGTTGTGCAGTGTATTGAAATTGTGAGAGTGAATAGTTTGCCTGTGTGAAGGTGTGGTTGAGTCTGCTAGTGTGGTAGGCTAATGTGTTAGTGTGGTGTGGTGTGGTGTGGTAGTCTGGCTGTGTTGTGTGGTACTGTGATAGAGATGTGGTACTTTAGATGTGTGGTGGGTGGTAGTTGGGTGTGGTAGTGTGGTAATGTAGTGTGGCAGTGCGGTGTTGTAGTGTCGTGTGGTAGTGTGATGTGGTAATGTGGTGTGGTAGTGTAATGTGGTGTGGTAGTGTGATGTGGTAGTGTGGCAATGTGGTGTTGTAGTGTGGTGTTGTTGTACGGTAGTGTGGTATGGTAGTGTGGCAATGTGGTGTTGAAGTATGGTAGTGTGGTGTGGTAGTGTGGCAGTGTGGTGTTGTAGCGTGCTTGTGTGGAGTAGCAGTGTGGCAGTGTGCTATTGTGGTGTGGTAGTGCAGTAGTACGGTATGGTGTGACTGTGTGGTAGTGTGGTAGTATGGTGTGTTAGTGTGGTAGCGTGGTGTGGTAGTCTGGTAGTATGGTGTGTTAGTGTGGAGGTGTGGTGTGGTAGTGTCTGGTAGTATGGTGTGTTAGTGTGGAGGTGTGGTGTGGTAATCTTGTAGTATGGTGTGTTAGTGTGGAGGTGTGGTCTGGTAATCTTGTAGTATGGTGTTAGTGTGGAGGTGTGGTGTGGTAGTGTCTGGTAGTATGGTGTGGTAGTGTCTAGTAGTATGGTGTGGTAGTGTCTAGTAGTATGGTGTGGTAGTGTTTGGTAGTATGGTGTGTTAGTGTGGAGGTGTGGTGTGGAAGTTCGGTAGTATGGTGTGTTACTGTGGAGGTGTGGTGTGGAAGTTCGGTAGTATGGTGTGTTAGTGTGGAGGTGTGGTGTGTTAGTGTGAAGGTGTGGTGTGGTAGTGTGGTGTGGTAGTGTGGTGGGTGTGGTCGGCTCACATGGTCTGCAATTTATTGAGCGAATAATTTCCTGCGAGACTCTTATTATTGGTATTATGGACCTGATGCTGGCTACCACACTACCACACTACCACACTGACTACCACACTACCACACTGACTACCACACTACCACAGTTCACCACACTACTACGCTGAGTACCATACTACCACACTACCACAGTCTACCACACTACCACGCTGACTACCATACTGCCACACTACCACAGTATCTCCCTACCACACTACCACAATGACTTATGACACTTCCTCACTGCCTCACTGGCCTGTCGTTCTACCACACTACACTACTACACAGGAATACCACACTATCTAACTCTCTTACCACACTGCCCTACCACACTACCACACCACACTAGCCTACCTCATTCTCACAGCAATATAACACACTTCCACATCACGCTACCATATTACCATCCTACCGCCCTACCACACTACCACACCACCACACAATCACACCACCACATTACCACATCACCACACTACCACACACACTAATAAGCCGTTCCTACCACACCAACCAGTGCTACCAAAAATACCACAGCCAATAAAACTGCCACAATACCACCCATTCCTACCATACATATCTCACCTACCAGACACAGCTACCAGAACCACCACTTCGTAAATATAAGCCATTCCTACCACACCTACCTAAACTACCACAATCACCACAGCCACAAAAATAATCATACCTTAAAATATCAACCAATTTCACCACACATGCCTTTACAACCACACTACCATACCACCACACTACCACTATGCCACACCACCACACCAAGCCTACACCCACCTGCACCCACTTACACCTATCTACACCCACTTACACCCAACTACACCACCTACACCCACCTACACCCACTTACATCCACCTACACCTACTTCCACCCACCTACACCCACTTCCACCCACTTACACCCACCTACACCCACTTACACCCACTTACACCCACTTACATCCACCTACACCCACCTACACCCACTTACACCCACCTACACCCACTTACACCCACCTACACCCACTTACACCCACTTACACCCACCTACACCCAAATTCCCCCACTTTGCAATCTCTCTACACCACAACGAATGGCTAAATCGAGTTAGTGTGTCAGATAGGGGGAGGGGAGGGGAAGGGGAGGAGAGGGGAGGGGAGGGGAGAGGGAAGAGGAGAGAAAGGGAAAAAAATAAAGAGCTGGGGAGAGGGAAAGAATGGGAAGTGAAATGAGATGAGATGAGACGAGATGAGAGAGAGAGAGAGAGAGAGAGAGAGAGAGAGAGAGAGAGTCAAGATGAACATAATAACCCAACTGTTCTCCTTCATAACAACGTAACATAACTAAATCCACATCCTCTGTTCTTCTATAACAACTTTAACAAATAACATGGTCTTCATCCTGTGTTCTCCTTATAACAATCCAACTGAACACCTGAATTCTGATCTCGTGTTCTCTTTATAACAAATGTGTTCTAATTCCTTGTTCTCTTTCACAGGACAAGCTGCTGAACAAACTGGATGAACATGAACCAGAACTGGCCATGTGTCAGGAAGAGGAGGTGAGTACTGAACACACACACACACACACACACACACACACACACACACACACACACACACACACACACACACACACACACACACACACACACACACACACTTATCAAACATATTGTACACACACACTTATAACACACACACACACACACACACACACACACAAAACAATTCCTCTACATACATCACTAATTCCAGTATTTAATTATAATGTCTAAAAGCGGTGCACTATTCAGACAATCCTGTAAGAGCCAATCCAATTTTACTCTTTTCAATGTAGGGGCCCGGGGCTTGGCTGTCGTAGCTGAGAGAGAGAGAGAGAGAGAGAGAGAGAGAGAGAGAGAGAGAGAGAGAGAGAGAGAGAGGAACTAATGCAAGAGAAAGTAATGTATGAGTAAGATTAAAAGCATGAAATGAGTGTGTGTGTGTGTGTGTGTGTGTGTGTGTGTGTGTGTGTGTGTGTGTGTGTGTGTGTGTGTGTGTGTGTGTGTGGTGAGTGTGTGTGTGTGTGTGTGTGTGTGTGTGTGTGTGTGTGTGTGTGTTTGTGTGTGTGTGTGTGTGTGTGTGTGAGAGAGAGAGAGAGAGAGAGAGAGAGAGAGAGAACCTCAAGTAAACTCTCGCAAACCAATGTAACTCTGAATTCCCAGTCTTTCTTCTTCATATATATACTGTATTTTTTCCCTTTAAATACGGAATAAAAAAATAATTAATAACGCTTATAACCTCTTCACCCCGATTTATACGGTATTTTTGCTATAAGAAGACAATTTTAGCCAACTTCAAGGTCTGGGGTAGTGGCGGCGTTAATGAAGGCTTTATCTAACCACTACCATTCAAAAGCCGTTATCTTATCGAAATCGTCTAGAGATAGCAGGAAGAAGCTAAAACATACCTCGTCGGTCTGAAGGAATTATTTTACTTTATTACGTTATTTTACAATGAATGTATGATTGTATACTGTCCTTATTTAGGGGAGAGTAAGTGAAATGTGGCAAGTTTGGACCGTAGAGTTTTGTTATTCATATATTTTTTTTTTTTTCCCCCTTTGTGCCGGAGGATATCTTTTTAAATTTCATTCCAGCTATCGTCCGTCGGTTTTCTTCAGACTGGGATAGATATTTTGAACTGGAGGAGTTAGACACAGCCTTCATTAACCTCTTTAATACCACAGGCCTTTATTAAGTTGAATGAAATTGCCTGGTAACAAGACATTATTCAAAACCTATAAGGGTTAATTCAGTGACCTTTATCTTTTTCTTCCTAAATACGACCAGACATCTTGCTCAGCTTAGGAGAGACACTGGTACTCATTTTGCTCTTAACTTGTCATAAAGCTGCCATCTTATGTTGAGCTGTAATAATAAACTAACACTAGAATATGATGCTATATCCTTTTTGCTATAACCTGGCCAAAAATTCCCATCACTCCATCTTGAATATTGAGTTGTAACAAAAGATCAACACTAGAATACGGTGCTAGTCACAAAGAGCGCTATGGAAAGGATGTAGAGCCGTAGCACTGTCTTTTTCCCCAACTGAGCTACGTGAAATAAGCAGAAAGGACAATAACCTGAGCCAAGTTAAGAGGAAATAACTATATAATTCGTTAACGAAGGCTATCTAACCCCTCCAGTACGAACAGTTTCTTCTGAACTGAATAAAATTGTCTGGAAGAAGAATAGTATATATGTGAGATCATCATAGCCAAGAGAATACTATGCAGGAGTAAGTGAAATCTGGTGGGCTGGGACCGTAGACTTACTTTGTCGGGTTTACTCCTTTGACTTGCTGTACAGTATATCATAGGTTGTTCTTACTATTTCCAGACGATTATCGTCTACTATTAGGAGACTTTGATTGGGTGGGAATAGATATAGTGTTAATAAATCCCTTAACTACTAGGGAGCTTGCTTTTCTACGCTAAGTAAAATCACCTGGAAGTAGTAGGATTACACTGTTATAACATGGCAACGACGTGAAGCAGGTTGACCGAAATTATCTCTAAATATCGGCTCATAAATTGTCATATAGGCAATGGGTCGTATTTTCACTGCACTGTTTTTAATGTTTTTACAGGGACAATGCGACCCGCTGCCTGAATGTCAATTTTCACTGCACTGTTTTTAATGTTTTTGAAGGGATAATACGACACATTGCCTGTATGACAATTTGTGAGTCGATATTTAGAGCAAATTTGGGTTAAAATGCTTCACTTTATTGCCATGTCATAAAAGTATAACCTTGTTACTTTCGGGCGACTTTACTCAGGATAGAAGAGATCCCAAGTAGCGGAGAAATATATTAACTCTGTATCTATCCCCTCCCTATCGAAAGTCTCTCGAAAGTTGAAGATGATCGACGTGAAATAGTAAGAACAACCTAAGTCAGAGGAGTTAGAAGTAAATACGCGGGGAAAAAGTCTACGGTCCCAGCTCACCAGATTTCACTTACTCCTGCCTAATATTCTCTTGGCTCTGATGATCTCTTATTCATTCTATTCTTCTTCTTTCCAGACGATTTTATTCATTTTGGGAGAGACTGTTCAAACTGGAAAGGTTAGATACAGGCGTAGTTAATCACTTCTAGAGTTCTTTCCTCTCAATTTGGCCTAGATTTTCGTCCTTTTGCAGCTCATTTCACGTACTTCAGTGGCAGAAAATGAGAGTACTGCAGCTCTCCATCCTTTCCACAGCACTTCTTTTTTATTAGCATCATATTCTATAGTCGCGGCGCGCGAATCTGTGCCTGTTATTATCGTGCCCTGGCAACCTACCATTCAAAAGTGTGTCTGATTTCGTGTAAAATAAAAGGCGCATGTGCTTCGTGTATAATATGTTCGTGTGTAATAATATTTGCGTATAATATATTCGTGCTAATAATATGATTCGTGTATAATATTATACGAAATCGGATGATCTTTTGAATGATAAGTTGCCAGGGTACGATAATGACAACCTCAGAGTCGTGCGCTGCGACTATAGTGCTTATCGATAACTAAAACTCAGCACTCGAGGTGGAGAGATGGCAATTTTAGACTAAGTTAGAGTAAAACGTATACAACTTAGATTTTTGTAGCTTCTTTTATTTCTATAGTCAGTTTGTTCCTATCTGACTGAGATTTCCTTCCTCCCTCTTGTATCCAACTATCTATTATTTAGCAGGGAGATAAGACACTATTGTATTCATACACCATGCCTTAACATTTCCTCATAACTATACTCGTTTTACTCTAACTTGGCAGAAAAGGACGTAATCAGAGTAAGAGGAAAGAACTATAGAAATGATTAATGAAGGCTATATTTCACCCTTCCAGTTCAAACAGTTTCTCCTGGACTGAATCAAATCGTCTGGGAGGAAGAAGAATAGACTATTGTAAGAGATCATCCGAATTTAAGAGAATACTATACAGGAGTAAGTGAAATCTGGTGGGCTGGGACCGTAGACTTTCTTCGCCGTGTTTACCCATTTGACTCCTCAGACTTGCTGTATATCTTAGATTATTCTTACTATTTCCAGACGATTATCTTCTACTTTTAGGAGACTTTGATAGGGTGGGAATAGATATAGAGTTAATAAATCCCTTCACGACTAGGGAGCTCTTCCAAGATGAGTAAAATCACCTGGAAGTAGTAGGATTACACTGTTATACAATGGCAACGACGTGAAGCAGTTTGACCGAAATTATCCCTAAATATCGACTCATACATTGCCATACAGGCAATGGGTCGTATTTTCACTGCGCTGTTTTTAATGTTTTTACAGGGAAAATACGACACTTTGCCTGTATGACAATTTATGAGTCGATATTTAGAGTTAATATCGGTTAAAATGCTTCACTTGTTTGCCGCGTCATAAAGTCTAATCTTGCTACTTCCAGGCGATTTTACTCAGGATAGAAGAGATCCCAAGTAGTGGAGAAATATATTAACTCTGTATCTATCCCCTCCCTATCGAAAGTCTCCCGAAAGTTGAAGAGGATCGACGAGAAATAGTAAGAACAACCAAAATCGGAGGAGTCAATTACGCAGGGGGGGAAAGTCTACGGTCCCACCCCACCAGATTTCACTTACTCCTGCCTAATATTCTCTTGGCTCTGATGATCTCTTATTCATTCCATTCTTCTTCTTTCCAGACGATTTTATTCATTTTGGGAGAGACTGTTCAAACTGGAAGGGTTAGATACAAGCGTCGTTAATTACATCTACAGTTCTTTCCTCTCAACTTGGCCCAGATTTTCGTCCTTTTGCAGCTCATTTCACGTACTTCAGTGGCAGAAAATGAGAATACTACAGCTCTCCATCCTTTCCACAGCACTTCTTCTTGACTAGCATCATATTCTAGTGCTTATTTATAACTACAGCTCATCATTCGAGGTGGAGAGATGGCTATTTTAGACCAAGGAGTAAAACGTATATCGCTTAGATTTTTGTAGCTTCTTATATTTCCATAGTCAGTTTGTTCTTACCTGACCGACATTTCCTCCCTTCTTTTTTCATCCAATTACCTGTTATTTAAGAGGAAGATAAGACACAACTATATTCATCTGACATTCCTAAACATTTCCTCATAACTATACTCTTTTTACTCTAACTTGGCCTAAAATTATCATCTCTCCACCTTGAATACTGAGTTATATCAACAGGTTAACACTAGATAGGATACTAGTCACGAAGAAGTGCTGTGCAAAGGATACAGAGCCGTAGTATTGTCTTCGGCCACTGAGCTACGTGAAATAAACAGCAAACGAACAAAGAGAGAGAGAGAGAGAGAGAGAGAGAGAGAGAGAGAGAGAGAGAGAGAGAGAGAGAGAGAGAGAGAGAGAGAGAGAGAGAGAGAAGAGAGAAAAGAATGGCAATATATTTACTACTCATCTCCTGTAACATCTCAGCAAAATTTTCTGTCGGATGAGGGTAAAATATCTGTTTAGCTCATTCACTTTAACTTGGCCAAGATTGTCGTCCTTTTGCAGCTTATTTCACGTATCTCAGGGGCGGAAGAAGACAATACCGTGGCTCTACGTTCCTTCACAGTACTTCTTCGTGATTAGCATTATATTCTAGCGTTAATCTATTGCTACAACTCAGCAATCGAGATGGAAGGATGTCAATTTTTGGCCAAGATAAAGTGAAAAGAGTATAAAATGTTCTCCTCTGTAGTATATAATTGCAAACCAAGTCAATTGTAAAAGGGAATAATCAAATGCAAGATAATATTCAAATGTAACAGGCAGACTAAAGCACCAATGGATAAGTGATACGAAGGTTCCAATGCTAAGTAGATAATGATTCAGTAATTACACGTTTTAGTTCCCCCTGCAATATTTTCTCCCCGCTAACGTTTTCTTTCTAAGTGCTTTGTTGATCCTGTGGGAAAAACACTATTATTTGTCATCCACTAAGGCCAATAGGGAAGGCGGTGTTATGAGTGGCACTGAGAGAGAGAGAGAGAGAGAGAGAAAAAAAAAAAAAGTGTGTGTGTGTGTGTGTGTGTGTGTGTGTGTGTGTGTGTGTGTGTGTGTGTGTGTGTGTCGGAAATCGTTACCTACATCAGCCTGAATATTTGCACGCAGCTTCATAGGACTGACTCAAATAAATCTCAGTCAACATAAATGAATCTGTGACACGTGATTGTAAAAAGACCAAAGAATGCAATTTTAAAAAGAATCCTTATTTATTTTTACGATATACAGATCTCCACAGTAGTTAATTACCTTCGCTAAGTAATCTGGAGGGAGGTTATGTATTCACTGGTGTCTGTCTGTATACAAAATATCTCAAAATGTCCTTATCAGATATCAGTAAAATCTGGTGGACAGGTGGGCGGCGGGTCCAGGAAGAGTTGATTAGATTTTGAGGTGGGTCCGGAACAGAACGCAGGAATAAACCATAAACTTTCTTTGCCATAGCGGAGGTGTGCGTTCTCTGAGACTGTGTAAGATCGTACAGTTGTGCCAAGATCGCCAACCTACTGGAAGGGTTAATGGGGACTCCCCCCCCCTTTTTTTTTGCCCCTTCAATACGAAAGTCCAAAAATCCGAAAAAAGAGACTGACGCGAGCATGAACAAAGTGAGAATGATGTAAACACAGCAAACTCACTTTAATTTCGATGCATGTCATAAAAATAAACTACAGTCTTTTCACTCTGACTCAGCCTAGAATTGCCATCTCTCCTTCTTGATAGCCGAGTTGTAACAGAACATTTAAGAATATGATGCTAGTCACGAAGAAGTGCTATGAAATGGATATCCACAAGAGGATGAAAATCTAGGCCAAGTTAAGGTGTAAAGAGCATAGATTAAACTTAAAAAATACAAAAGAGAGGACGATCCAAGAATAGCGCTCTACTAGAAACTCAGCGGTATCTTGTGTGTTGTGGGAATGGCTCAGTGTGCTGGTGAGGGCATGGATGCGACAGTGGGAGTAGGAAACGAATGAGTGGTTCAGGACAGACACTGATAACGATGACTGTGCCGCCCCAGAAGCACATGAAAACTCGCCCGCCAAAATTTAAAAACAGCGTTATTTATGAACCACCCTGTACACCTGCACTGACCTTGGCTGACCCAGGTTGACCCGTCTTGACCTGAAATAAGAAAAAAAAAAAACATTAATTGATATATATGGTAACGAACATAGATAAAACATATACTTTTTTTTTTTAACTCTAACTTGGCAAAAATATCCTACTCCCCCATCTTGAATGCTGGATTGTGGCAATAGATTAACACTAGAATATGGTGCTAGTCACGAAGAAGTGCTATGAAAAAGGATGTAGAGCCGTATATTATTGTTACTCTTAATTGACCTAAAATTGCCATCTTTCCATCTTGAATGTGAGTTGTGGCAATATATTAACACTAGAATATGATACTAGTCACAGTCACGAAGAGGTGCAGTAGAAAGCGTGTAAAGTCGTATACTAATTTTACTCTAATATGATCTAGGATTGCCATGCTTCCATCCTGAATGCTGAGTTGTAACTATAAGAGCACTAGAATATGATACTAGTCACGAAGAGGTGCAATGGAGAGGAGGTAGAGCACTAGAATATGATACTAGTCACGAACAGGTGCAATGGAAAGGATGTAGAGTCGTAGTGTTGTCTTTTCCTGCCACTGAGCTACGTGAAATGAGCTGCAAAAGAACGAAAATTAGGTCAATGTAAAAAAATAGAGAGAGAGAGAGAGAGAGAGAGAGAGAGAGAGAGAAAGAAAATTATGATTGTGTCTATGTGAGAGAAAAGGTTATACATTTTTTACTCTAATTCGGCCTGGATTTTTCTCCTTTTATATCTCATTTCAAAAAGCTCAGTGGCACTTCTTCGTGACTATCACCATAATCTAGTGTTAATTTAAAGTTACAATTCCGTAGTCAAGATGGAGAGATGGTAAATTTAGGCCAAGTCAGAGTGAGATTGATAGCAGCAGTATTTTATTACTATTATTATTATTATTATTATTACTGAATAAAATCGTCTGCAAAAAAAAAGTCTTTTTATACCAGTGTATGCGTTAAAAAAATACCACACACATATCTTCCATAACACCATAATACCACAACTACCACATCTGCATAATTTACCACAATTACAAAGGCTGTTTCTCTCTCTCTCTCTCTCTCTCTCTAGCTTCTACACTTGTCTTTCATATTAACAGTCCACAGATAACGAGCGTACTTGATCGTGCATCCCACCTCAAACACATACCAAAAAGTCTATTTCAAGGTTTAATAATTGGCCTCAACCTTCCACACGCACCTGCTTGGACACTAATATTCTTTTATGCAGGGATATACTGTGGACATATCACCAAGGGTATAAATGATAATAATGATAATAATAATAATAATAATAATAATAATAATAATAACAATAATGACAATGATAATAATTTGAAAGGTGATTCTTCAAATTATCCTCAAATTCGCCCTCACCCTCACCCCCACCCTCACCCCACCCTCACCCTCACCCCCACCCTCACCCCCACCCTAACCCCCCCCTCACCCTCACCCCCACCCTCACCCTCACCCCCACCCTCACCCTAACCCCCACCCCCACCCTCACCCTCACCCCCACCCCCACGCCCACCCTCACCCCCACCCTCACCCTCACCCTCACCCCCACCCCCACCCTCACCCTCACCCCCACCCTCACCCTCACCCTCGCAGGTCAATATATCGAGGTAACATTCCACATTTCACCGTAGTGAAGGTCACATATGCCTGCCCTGGTCTGCTGTTACTGTTACTGTTGTTACTGTTACTTGGTTGTTGGTGTCGGGGCTGGTACTACTGTTATTGTTACTGTCACTGCTGCTTCCGTTACTGCTACTGGTACTTCTGCTACTGTTACTGTCTCCGTTATAGGTGCTACTGTTACATGGCCCGGTTCCATACTGTTACTTTCCTATTGTTACTCTCTCTCTGTTTCGTGTTACTTTCTCCGCTACAGGTGCTACTGTTATCTTACTACTGTTACGCTCTCTATCACAGGTGTTACTTACTGTTACTTTGCTACCGTTACTCTCTACATTACAGGTGTTACTTACTGTTACCTTGCTACTGTTACTCTCTCCATTACAGGTGTTGATTACCGTTACTTTGCTAATGTTACTCTCTCCATCACAGGTGTTACTGTTACTTTGCTACTGTTACTCTCTACATTACAGGTGTTACTTACTGTTACTTAGCTACTGTTACTCTCTCCATTACAGGTGTTGGTTACCGTTACTTTGCTAATGTTACTCTCTCCATCACAGGTGTTACCGTTACTTTGCTACTGTTACTCTCTCCATCACAGGTGTTACCGTTACTTTGCTACTGTTACTCTCTCCATTACAGGTGTTACCGTTACTTTGCTACTGTTACTCTCTCCATTACAGGTGTTACCGTTACTTTGCTACTGTTACTCTCCCCGTTATAGGTGTTACCGTTACTTTGCCAGTTACTCTCTCCGTTGTAGGTGTTACCGTTGCTTGGGCCTGCTCCTGCTCCGTTGAAAGCGCTCCATCAAAATCAAACACACCAGCCCCCCCCCCAAACCCGCACAAGCAGCCTAAACTTCGCGATTATTAATTTCCCGAATACCTACACGCCCCACCCCCTCCCCGCCATCGCTAACTTTAAAACCGCAAACTTTAAGCACCGACACTAAAAATACAAGCTATATTTTAGGATTTATATGTGAGAATTTGCTGTATTTATTTTTAATGTATTCAGAAGAGTTTTTAAAGTCGGAGAGGGGCGCCTTCACGTGGCTGCACCGATATACCTAGGTGGATCCACTGCCTGATTATACAGAAGTCCCTCAACTCCCTCCCTATCCCCCGAAAGGACGATGGCTGACAGAACAAGGGCAATTTAAGCCTGCAGTCCACCGGGTTCACGTTTTAGATGAACCCGGGGCTACAATTACTAGTATAATTTTTTCCTTTATTGGTTATCATTACTGCTACCAGACGACTTTATTCAATTTAGTAAAGATTTTTTTTATTAGTAGAGAAGCTGATAAAGACAAGTATAAATTCCCTCCCTCCCTCCCCTATTCTCTCCCCCTCCTCACTCCCTCTCTTCCCCACTCCCTCCCCTCCTTTCTCTCTCCTTCCCCTCCTTACTCCCCCTTCCCTTCTCCTTCCCCCTTCCCTTCTCCTCTCTCCCTCCCTCTCCTCCCTATCCACTCCCTCCCCATTCCCTCCCCTCCCTATCCACTCCCTCCCTCCCCTCCCCTCTCCCTCTCTCCTTCCATCACTGTGGAAACTAAGAGAAGCAAAGTTAAGTAGAGTTGGGGAGGAATTGTAAGGCTAGACACGTCCACTCTCTCCCTCTCTCTCTCTCTCTCTCTCTCACACACACACACACACACACACAGAATGTACAATGAGGTCTGTGTGGTCTGTAAGACTATGTAACTCTCTCTCTCTCTCTCTCTCACACACACATACCAGACATCAAAACATTGCCATACTAACATTCTTTATGGTCTGTAAGTGCTGCTCTGGTATGAACTGTGGAGAGAGAGAGAGAGAGAGAGAGAGAGAGAGAGAGAGAGAGAGAGAGAGAGAGAGAGAGAAAGGGTACGATACTGTGGTGATTACGGAATTAGGTGAGAGAGAGAGAGAGAGAGAGAGAGAGAGAGAGAGAGAGAGAGAGAGAGAGCACTGTAGGGTAAAGGGCATCAACTTACCCTACTGGACTCACTATCTTATCTTTATGGAGGCAGGCAGGCAGGCAGATAGGTAGGCAGGAAGGTAGGTAGGATAGGAAGGTGGGCAGACAGGAAATCAGGCAGGCAGGCAGGGAAGGAGGAAGGCAGGAAAGTAGGCAGGGAGTAAGCAGGTAGATAAGCAGGTAAGGTAGGTTGACGTGAAGGGAGGCAGACAGAGAGGCAGGCATCCAGGATGGAAGGCAGGCAGGCAGAACGGCAGGCAGGCAGGCAGTTAGTCAGGGAGGTAGGCAGGCAGAAGGATTGGGAGGAAAGAACAGAACGAGAGAGAAGGAGAGAAAGAGAGAGGAAAAGTGGAGAGGAGAAAGAGAGAGGTAATGGAGGGTAAAGAAAGTCAGGGAGAGGATAAAGAAGATACAGAGAAGAGCCAGAGAAAGGATAGGGAAGTAATACACAGAGGATATACAGGGAGGATATACAGGGAGGATATACAGGGAGGATATACAGGGAAAATATACAGGGAAAATATACAGGGAAGATGTACAGGGAAAATATACAGGGAAAATATACAGGGAAAATATACAGGGAAAATACAGTGGGAAAATACAGAGGGAAAATATACAGGGAAAATATACAGGGAAAATACAGAGGGAAAATATACAGGGAAAATACAGAGGGAAAATATACAGGGAAAATATACAGGGAAAATACAGAGGGAAAATATACAGGGAAAATATACAGGGAAAATACAGAGGGAAAATATACAGGGAAAATATACAGGGAAAATACAGAGGGAAAATATACAGGGAAAATACAGAGGGAAAATATACAGGGAAAATATACAGGGAAAATACAGAGGGAAAATATACAGGGAAAATATACAGGGAAAATATACAGGGAAAATATAAAAGGGAAATATACAGGGAAAATGTACAGGGAAAATATACAGGGAAAATATAAAAGGGAAATATACAGGGAAAATGTACAGGGAAAATATCTATCTATCTATCTATTGCCAGACGCCTCAATCCCGTTTGGGGTGGCCACAAACAAATCGCCTCCAAGTCGCCCTGTCCCCCGCCATTTCACTCCCCTGCTCCCAGCTCACACCCCCCTCTCTCATATACCTCTTCACCCCATCCCTCCATCTCATCCTCGGCCTCCCCCTCCCTCTTTCCCTCTCCACCTCACTCACATACACTCTCTTCGTCAGTCTTTCACCCTCCATCCTCTCCACATGGCCAAACCACCTCAGTGTGTTCCTCATAACGCTTCCTATCACATCCACATCAACACCACAACGCTCCTTTATATCCTCATTCATCAGCCTGTCTCTCCATGTGACTCCACAGGCTCCTCTTAAATAACTCATTTCCACGGCTCTCACTCTTGACTTGTGTCCTTCCAACAACGTCCAAGCTTCACTTCCATACGTTAGAGTTGGTATCACAATACTGTCATGTAGTAACTTTTTCACTTCCATGCTCACTTCCCTGTTTCTTATCACTGCTTTCAAAGAACCAGCAACCTTTCTTCCCTGCTGTACCCTTTCAAGCACTTCACCCTCCAAACCTCCATCCTTACTCATCACACTACCCAAGTACTTAAACGTACTCACATTTTCCAATTCCTCACCATCCAACCTCGCTGTACATTCACTGACTTCACCTCTCTCAAAGACCATCACTTTACTCTTCCCTACATTCACCTTTAGATTCCGTTTCTTACACACTCTCTCAAACTCATCCACCAAGCCTTGCAGCTCCCCTTCGTCTTCACTCAACAACACGGTATCATCTGCAAACAACAGTACAGGGAGTTTCCAAACACTATCCTCTCTCACCAGGGCCACTCCAACATCCACTACCCTACCTTGTACCTCTTTTATTACCCCATCCGTGTACAGATTGAACAACCATGGAGACATGACACATCCCTGTTTCAACCCAACTTTCAAAGAGAAAAATTCACTTAGTTCACCATCCACACGCACTGCAGCCTTCGCACCATCGTACATACTCTTCACAGCCTTCAACAACTTCCCATCTATTCCATATATTCTTAACACTTTCCACAATCCTAGTCTATCCACCCTGTCATATGCTTTCTCCAAATCCATGAAAGCCGCATACAACTTCTTTCCCTTCTCTAGAAACTTTTCCACTAAAGATCTGAGAATGAATATCTGATCTACACAACCTCTTCCCTTCCTAAAGCCTCCCTGTTCTTCTCCAACTAATTTCTCTGTTCTTTCTCTAACTCTGTCAATAAGTATCCTACCATATACTTTTCCTATTATACTAAGAAGACAAATGCCCCTATGATTACCACACACTTCTTTTTCCCTTTTCCTTTGTACAAGGGAATAATTATACCTGACTTCCAATCCTCCGGGACTCTACCTTCCTCCCAGGCCAATCTGCACATCTTCCACATCCATTCTACTACTATCTCTCCCCCATGCTTCAGCATTTCACCACACACTCCATCAATTCCTGGGGCTTTCCCTGATTTAACTTTCTTCATTGCTTCCACAACTTCTATCCTACTGATTTCTTCCTGTCTTCTCACCTCCCTCCTTCTTCCAGCCATTCCCCAGCCACTTATACTCGCATTACTTCCATCCTCCACGTTCAACAATTCCTTAAAGTGTTCTTTCCATCTGCTCACTTTTTCTCCCTTCTCCACTAGTAATCTACCATTTTTATCTTTCACTCCCCTGCTAACTTCACTTCCACCCTGTCTTACTCTTTTCACCTCTTTCCAGAACATTTTCTTACAGTCCCTCCACTTTACACTCAAATCCCTTCCAAATTCCTCATCCACTCTCTTCTTACTCTCTCTTACAGGGAAAATATACAGGGAAAATATACAGAGCATACAAACCTTATCATTCCAGCGAGATAACCAGGAATAAAAAAAAATAAGATAAATCGTAAAAGAAGAAGTGTTACGAACTCTCCTATGCTGATGAAAACAGATAAATCGCTGAGCAAGAGGTGTCACGATAAGTAAATAAATGAATAAATAAATAAAGCCTCGCCGTAAGAAGCATTACGAAATAAATGCAAAAAAAAAAAACGAAAAAGGAAGCATAAAAAAAAAAAAACGGGACAGAAAGAGAGAGAGAGAGAGAGAGAGAGAGAGAGAGAGAGAGAGAGAGAGAGAGAGAGAGAATTAAGCTATCTCTATTTTCTGTTCGACTATTGGTGTCCTAAATATTTAACTTTTATTTTACCATTTATTGTACTTCTTCCCCTATACTCATTTCATTTTAACTTGGCCTAAAATTGCAATCTCTCCATCTTGAATGCTGAGATGCAACAATAGAAGAAAAGGGTGCTAGTCACGAAGAAGTGCTGTGGAATGGATGTAGAGCCTTAGTGTCTTTTTCTGCCACTGAGCTACGTGAAATAAGCTGCAAAAGGACAAAGATCTGGGCCAAGTTTAGGTGAAGAGAGTATGGGGCATTGTTTGAGAGAGAGAGAGAGAGAGAGAGAGAGAGAGAGAGAGAGAGAGAGAGAGAGAGAGAGAGAATGACATGGATAGGGAGGGAAGTGGAGGAATTAAGGACAAGACCCACTACTTTCTCTCCTTTACCTCCCTCCCTCCCCCTCCCTCACTCCCTCCCTCCCTCCCCCTGTCTCCGTCCCTCCTCCTCCCTCCCTCCCTCTCCTCTCTCTCTCTCCCCCTTCAATATAGGCCACGCTCTTGTTATTGTATTTCCTCCCTCTCTCCTTCCCTCCTACCCCTCCTCCTCCTCTTCCTCCTCCTCCTCCTCCTCCTCCTTCCCTCTCTGCTTCCTTCCTTTCCTGCGTTACTCACTCCTTTTCGTTCCTTCTTTCCCTCATTCCTTCCTTCTTTTCCTCCTAATTTCCCTCTTCCATCCTTTCACTGTTCCCTCCTTCCTTCCTTCCGTCTTTCCTTCTATACCTTTTTACATCCCTTCTCTCCCTTCTTCCTTCCTTCTCTCCTCCCTACGTTCCTTTTCATCCTTCTTACCCCCTACCTTCCTTCTTTTCTTCCTTCTCTCCTACTTTCCTTTCCTTCCTTCCAGCTTTCCTTTCTACCTTCCATCCTTCTTTCCTTCCTTCCATTCTTTTTCCCTCTTTCTGTCCTCCTTCTGTTCCTTCTTTCTTTCCTTCCTACTTTCTTTCAATCACTTACCACTTATCCACCACTTACCTACCACTTACCACTTACCCACCACTTACTTATCACTTACCTACCACTTACCACTTACCCACTACTTACCTATCACTTACCTACCACTTACCACTTACCCACTACTTACCTATCACTTACCTACCACTTACCCACCACTTACCACTTACCCACCACTTACCACTTACCCACCACTTACC
>NC_136965.1:5495000-5500000 GCF_032717465.1 Coenobita brevimanus | reverse complement strand
ATCTCCCAATCTCTCTAACTTCATTCTCTCTCTCTCTCTCTCTCTCTCTCTCTCTCTCTCTCTCTCTCTCTCAGGGGAAGGAGAAAGAGAAGCAAAAATATTAAGGAAAGTGAGATAAAATGTTACACAGACCCCACAGACCAAACGTGGTGGTCTGGCTATGATGCTATACTCCCTTCACTACAACTTGGCCTAAAATTACCATCTCTCCATCTTCAGTGCTGAGTTTTGGCAATTGATTAACACTAGAATGTGGTGCTAGTCACGAAGAAGTGCTATGGAAACAGTGTACCGTTGCTCTCTTCTTCTGCCACTGAGCTACGTGAAATAAGCTGCAAAAGGACGAAAATCTGGGCCAAGTTAAGGTGAAAGGAAGAAGGAGAGAGAGAGAGAGAGAGAATAGGAGATGGGGGGACTTGAATAGGTGTGCGGAAAGACAAACATCACCTCAATACCTCTCTCTCTCTCTCTCTCACACACACACACACATACACACACACCAAGCCCTCAGGGAGACTGGGAGAGAAAAGGAGGGAAGGAGGCTGTGTACAAGAGAGAGAGAGAGAGAGAGAGAGAGAGAGAGAGAGAGAGAGAGAGAATCACCTCATCTTTACCACCAAAAAATTCATCACTTAAGAAATAAATCTAAATAATGACTACCACTTATAACAGGAGGTATCGATGTGAAGGAAAGGAGAGAAGAGGGAGGGATGGAGAGAAGAGGGAGGAGGGAGAGTGGAGGGAAGGAAGAGGAGAGGAGGAGGGAGGGGAAGCTGGAGAGGAGGAGGAATGGAGAGTGAGAGGAGCAACTTTGATTTAGAGAAGATTTATGAGAACAGATAGACAGGTAGGCGGATGGATGGATATACACAGAGATAGATACAGCAGAGACAGATAGATAGATAGATAGACAGATAAACAGGTGAAATAATTTTGTCTGCACTGTACTATCAGAAGTAAAATTTCGCTCACAATCCCATTCCATCATTGTCTTCTGTCTACCATATTTCTCAAACGTCAGAGAGTATCCTTCCTTCTTATACTCGTATGTGTGTGTGTGTGTGTGTGTGTGTGTGTGTGTGTGTGTGTGTGTGTGTGTAGTTCATTTTCCCATTAAAGAATATTTCCTGTAACGCCTTCAGTGTTCCCAGCCAGCTAAGAAATGTCAGCAAACTTTTGATATTGCTGGTACAGGGTGATCCATAAGTACCGGTCCACTAGGAATTCATCTATCTCGTGTGTTGCGGGGGCGGGGCTCAGTCGGCTGGTGTGGGCGTGGATGTGGCAGTGAAAGTACAAAGTTGATAAATGATGCAAGGTAGATATTAATAACACTTGACTCTTTCGTCCCCGCAAAACACAAGAAATCGTACTATCCACTCATGTGCTGTAGCTTCCACCTTTTTTTTTCATCTATTTTTCACAGTCGTCACAAAATTAGCTGCAAAAAATACTGGATGAGAGTTTTTGGTACACCTTGTTTTTCATTTGTTTTATTTCTGTTCAAGTCAAAAGAGCATTGTTGTTTTCAATGCCTCAAAAACTCAATACATGCATCTCCCAAGTCGGCAAAATCTTCAACAAGACTCCCTTAATGTCTCAAAAAAAAAGAAAAAAGAAAAAATGGAAATAAAGAAAGGAGAGAATAAAAGAAAAAATATCCTCATCCACCAGCTCGACACAAGCCCTCCCACAAAACTACCCCCAAATCTTAAAAAAATATACAGTTAATTCTTTCATTCATTCAGTCATTCACTCACCATCCAGTCTAAATATCCTTGGAGCTTATATTTCTCATGCATAAGGCAACATTTTCCGATTTAACACTGAGCTAAAGGTCCGCAACTCGCAATGACGGTATCGTGAACAGCAGGGGCGGGTAGAATAACCAAGATCAATATTCAGAGGCAGGCAGCGGTGGTGGTGGTGGTGGTAGGCAGAGGTGGTGGTGGTGGTGGTATGGTAGTGGGATGGTAGGAGGTGGTGGTGGAGGTGGTGGTGGTAGGCAGAGGTGATGGTGGTGGGGTGGGATGGTGGTGGTAGGCAGAGGTGGTGGTGGTGGTGGTGGTGGTAGTGGGATGGTAGGAGGTGGTGGTGGAGGTGGTGGTAGTAGGCAGAGGTGATGGTGGTGGGGTGGGATGGTGGTGGTAGGCAGAGGTGGTGGTGGTGGTGGTGGTGGTGGTGGTGGGATGGGGTGGGGTGGAGGTGATGGCAGGGTTGTTGCTGTTGGTGGTGGTGCTGGGGTGGGGGTGTAATGGTAGGCAGAGGTAGTGGTGGTGGTGGTGGTGGTTTATGCCCCTCACTGCAGCTGTGTTATGCTTGCAGTGAACCATGATAAACAACCACAAAATTACAACATGACGGTAAATATCACACAGTAAGCTTAGGTCTTAATATCAAATGCTACAACCTTAAACCCAGACGAACAATAATAACTTCCCATTTTATAGCCAATTTCTAAAGCTTGTGGCAAAGATGGGACGTATCTGATTATCCTATTTCACTGCTGACTACAATTTATTATCTGGAATGCAGGCTGAACATACCTATACTGCTTTAACTCTAACCTGGCCTAAATTGCCATCTCTCCATCTTGAATGCTAGGTTATAATACGAGATTAATGTTACAATATGATGCTGGTAAGGAAGAAGTGTTGTGGAAAGAATGTAGAATTATAGCATTGTGTGTGGAAAGAATGTAGAGCCATAGCAATGTGTGTGGAAAGACTGTAGAGCCATAGCATTGCCTGTGGATAGAATGTAGAGCCATAGCATTGTGTGTGGATAGAATGCAGAGCCATAGCATTGTGTGTGGAAAGAATGTAGAGCCATAGCATCGTGTGTGGGAAGAATGTAGAGCCATAGCATTGTGTGTGGGAAGAATGTAGAGCCATAGCATTGTCAGTGGAAAGAATGTACAGCCATAGCAATGTGTGTGGAAAGAATGTAGAGCCATAGCACTGTGTGTGGGAAGAATGTAGAGCCATAGCATAGTGTGTGGGAAGAATGTAGAGCCAGAGCATCGTGTGTGGGAAGAATGTAGAGCCATAGCATAATGTGGGAAGAATGTAGAGCCATAGCATTGTCTTTTCCTGCCAATGGTCTATGTGGAATAAGCTACAAAAGAGTGAAAATCTAGGCCAAGTTAGTGCAAAAGACGTATAGAAACTTCAGGCATTCTACAAATAACTCTCAAAAATTAGGGACTTGCAGTTTACTTTGCAGTTTTAGATGTAAACAGTTTACTTACAGTTTATTGTCACTGCTTTTGTCAGGGTTAAGTTAGGGTAAGTTGAGGAAGTGAGGCTTTTTCACGCACAAGCAATCAATCAATCAACCAACCACTCAATCAATCAACCAACAACTCAATCAACCAACCAATCAATCAACTAACCAGTCAATCAACCAACCAATCAACCAACCAATCAACCAACCACTCAATCAACCAACCAACCAACCAACCAACCACTCAACCAACCAACCACTCAATCAACCAACCAACCAATCAACCAACAAATCAACCAACCAATCAATCAATCAACTAATCAATCAACTAACCAGTTAATCAATCAATCAACCAATCAATCAACCAATCAATCAATAATACAAAAAGAATCTACAGCTCATAGTCTACAAGAACGAGTCTGTCCAGAGAAATTAAAGAAAGAGCCCAAGAACTATCAGACACCTGGACACACTGCGATTAGAAATTTGGAGTTCGTAGGCAGTGGGAAGACAGGCTGGAGAAAGACAGTTCCAGAGTTGACCAGTTGTGTTCACGGAGGACTGAGAGTATCGGTTAACGCCTGCATTAGAAAGCGTGTGTGTGTGTGTGTGTGTGTGTGTGTGTGTGTGTGTGTGTGTGTGTGTGTGTGTGTGTGTATCTACGGGATAAAGGGTTGGATGAATGGATAAATGAATGACATCAGAATTAGTGGAGAGAGAGAGAGAGAGAGAGAGAGAGAGAGAGAGAGAGAGAATGGAAGGGAGGATGGAGAGGAAAAGGGAGCTGAAGGAAGAAAATAAGAAGGGAGAAGAAAAGGGAGGAAAATGAAGGGGAAAGGAAGGGAGGGGAAGGAAGGGGAGGTAAGAGAAGCAGAGGGGAGGCGAGGGGAGGGAAGGGGAGGGAGAGGCCGAGGGTTAGAAGTGAGTGGAGGAAGGAGGAAGGAAAAAGGGAGAAGAAAGAGAGGGAGGAGAAAGAAAAGGGAGGCGGAAAGGGAGGAATGAGAATGGAAAGGGAGGAAGGGGGGTAGTGAGGACTGAAAGGAAGACGTAGGGAGGGAGGGAGGAAAAGAAAAGGGAAGGGAGGAAAGGAGGGAGGGAGGGAGGGAGGGAGGGAGGGAGGGAGGGAGGGAGGGAAAAGGGAGAGAACTTGCTACCTGTATTATCGATCTGGAGTGTAAATAAGGGAGAGGGAGGGAGGGTAGAGGGAGGTGAGGAGGGATGAAGGGAGGGAAGGAGGGATGGAGGGAGAGATTGGAGGAGGTAGGGAGAAGGAAATGAGAGGAAGAAAGGGAGGGAGAGAGGGAGGGAGGGAGGGAGGGGCGAGGAGATGAAAATGATGGAGAAATTGAAAAGGTAAGAAGGGGAGGGAGGGAGGAAGGGGGAGAGGGAGGGAGGCGAGATGGAAATGATGAAGGAGAGAGAGAGAGAGAGGGAGAGAAAAAGGTGAGATGGAAATCATGGAGGGAGAGAGTAGGAGGAAGAAGGGAGGGAGACAGAGGAGATGAAAGGAACTGATTGGAGAAGGGAAGGAAGAGGGGAGGTAAAGGAGAGAGAGAGAGAGAGAGAGAGAGAGAGAGAGAGAGAGAGAGAGAGAGATGGCTAGGTGTGAATCGGATATTTGCTGGGAATGGATGGAACAGGTTAACAGTAGGTGGTGGTGATGATGATGATGATGATGATGATGATGATGATGATGATGATGATGATGGTGGTGGTGGTGGTGGTGGTGGTTGTGGTGGTGGTGGTGGTGGTGATGGTGACGATGATGATGATGG
>NC_136965.1:5482500-5487500 GCF_032717465.1 Coenobita brevimanus | reverse complement strand
TCCTTTATTTTTTTATCTCTCCTTTCCTATCCCCTCTTCTCTCCTTTTTTCTTTCCTCTTTCCTCTCCTCTCCTCTCTAACTCTTTTCTTTCCTCTTCTTTCCTCTACTCTCTCCTTCCCTCTCCACTTTTTCCCTCCTTCCCTCCCTCTCTTCCTCGCACCACACCACAAAAACACCCATGTATTTTCAGTCCACTCATTTCTATGTAAAAACAAGTCGACCCCAAAACACTACATACTTAAACACAATTTTGTAGGTGAGAGGGACGCCTTCACGTGGTGGCATTCATATAACCAGGCGACTCCACTGCCGGGTTATACAAACGTCCCTCAACTCCCTTCCTAGCTCAGCAGTCCTTTCCCTTACAGTGCCCGTTAAATCCGTAATCCCCATAAATCCTTGTTTATTCGGAATCCCCTTTATTAATCCGTAATCCCCGTAAATCCTCCTGTTAATTCGGAATCCACTTTATTAATCCGTAATCCCCTACAGTCCCCGTTACTCCCAAATCCCCTACAGTCCCCGTTAATCTCTAATCCCCTACAGTCTCCGTTAATCCTTAATCCCCCTGCATCCCCAATCCCTTCGTTAATCCGTAATCCCCTCAGCTGTCAGTGGCCTATCCCTCTGACATTCCACTGACATTACCCCTAAGAGGGTCCCGGTACTCAGGCTGCCCCCCCTCCACCTCCTTCCCATTAATCACCCTAAGCCCCTTCCCCCTGACGCTATACTACACCTATCTATCTATCTATTGCCAGACGCCTTAATCCCGTATGGGGTGACCACAAACAAATCGCCTCCATGTCGCCCTGTCCCCGCCACATCACTGTCCCGCTCCCAACTCACACCTCCACCTCTCATATACCTCTCCACTCCATTCCTCCATCTCATCCTTGGCCTCCCCCTCACTCTCCCCCCCCCTCCACCTCACTCACATACACTCTCCTCGTCAGTCTCTCACTCTCCATCCTCTCCACATGGCCAAACCACCTCAGTGTGTTTCTCTGCTATACCTTTTTCTCTTTAACTGGGCCTAAAATTGCCATCCCTCCATCTTGAATGTACGGTTGTGACAATAGCATAACTCTGGAATATGATGCTGGTCACGAAGAAGTGCCATGGAAAGGATGTAGAGACGCATACTCTTTTAACACTAACTTGGCCTGCAATAGATTAACACTAGAATACGATGATAGTCACGAAGAAGTGCAATGGAAAGGATGTAGAGACGCATACTCTTTTAACACTAACTTGGCCTACAATAGATTAACACTAGAATACGATGATAGTCACGAAGAAGTGCAATGGGAAAGGATGTAGAGCTGTATACTTTTTAAAAACTAAATGGGTCTACAATACATTAACACTAGAATATGATGCTAGTCACGAAGAAACGCTACGGAAAGGATATGGAGGCCCAGTATTCTCTCGTTCTGCTGTAACAAGAGAATAACACGACGAGGCTAGTCACGAAGAAGTGCTATGGAAAGGACGTAGAGCCGGAGCGCTGTTCTTTTACTGCCACTGAGCTACGTGAAATAAGCTGTGTGTGTGTGTGTGTGTGTGTGTGTGTGTGTGTGTGTGTGTGTGTGTGTGTGTGTGTAGAAAAACAGAGTAATGGTTATTATTTTTCCCACTCAGAATATAAAACAAAATCTCTCTCCTTCGCTGAATAAAATCGTCTGGAGGCAGTAGGAAGAAAATTAAGAGAATCATCGTAAGGAAGTGGTCGAGAGGTGTAATATCGTCTTGTTGAATTATGCCGTAAGTGCAATATCAACTCTTGCAATATTCAGCTGCTGGTATGAGGGCTGGTGGTTTATGGTGTTGAGAGAGAGAGAGAGAGAGAGAGAGAGAGAGAGAGAGACAGACAGAGACAGAGACAGAGAGCAGCAGTCATTCTCTAACAACCCAGAGAGAGAGAGAGAGAGAGAGAGAGAGAGCACCAGTCACTCTCTCACAACCACCACTACAACATTTATAGTTACAAAGACAACAACAATGAGAGAGAGAGAGAGAGAGAGAGAGAGAGAGAGAGAGAGAGAGAGAGAGAGAGAGAGAGAGAGAATAACTACAAACTCCACAAAAAAATTATTACTTTCAACTGCTATAACAATACCACAACTACCACAACCGCAACCACCACAACCACCACCATCACAACTACTACCACAACCATCACAACTGCTTCCACCACATCCACAACCATCACAACTACTACCATCACAACCACAACTACCACAACCACCACAGAAGCTAACAGAATTACAGTAGACAGGCTGGAGGTACAATTTTTACTGTACTTCATGTAATATTAACTCTCTCTCTCTCTCTCTCTCTCTCTCTCTCTCTCTCATTTAATTATTTCGCTCACTCGTATAACACTTTCTCATGTAATATTCATCTCTCTCTCTCTCTCTCTCTCTAACAACAAGAGAAGTAAAGAAAGAAGAAATCGAGAAAATATCCCATAAACGAGATAAGAAGAATCGTAAGAGAGTCGACGGAAGTAAGTGTAAGAGGAATTGGAAGGAAAGCATTGAATATTAACGAAAGAGGAAGAATTACGAAACAAACGAGCATATATAGCATACTCACACACCTGGCAGCGCAAATATATCCAATTATGCTCAGTAAAACGAGAAAAAACACGATAATATACCCCGAAACACGAAATCAAAATCACAGGTAAACAAAAAAAAGCACGTTAATTCCGGCTCACATAACGTAGCCGCGGCCGTAGCGTTGGGGCGAAATTCTCTGCTACATAAACCGGAGTTAAAATGGAGCCCCCTGATGCCCGGCAAGCCAAATTTAATTATATTTCGGTATTTATGGGTCGAATCCGATTAAAAGAACGTGTTTTGTAGCGCAGTGGTTGATTGGATTTTGTTTATGATGGTTTTTCACGTAAAATATGATGGTGATGTAACGGAGGCAAGGGGAATGTGTGGTGTTTATCAAC
Organism: Coenobita brevimanus; assembly: GCF_032717465.1. Lineage (NCBI taxonomy): Eukaryota > Metazoa > Arthropoda > Malacostraca > Decapoda > Coenobitidae > Coenobita > Coenobita brevimanus. Next base: position 5,484,531 of record NC_136965.1, on the reverse strand, counting down.
GTTACTCATACTACGCATCTTAAGCTTACAATATACGCAGCGTTTTAGTGGTTATATTTATTTATCTTACTGTTTAGCCTTTGATATAGCACGAATAACATTAAAGTGCAATTTTATCTGTCTATCTGAGTGTACGTCTGTCTCTTAAGCACTGCTGAATCGAGGCAGTCACTTTTATTATTATTGTTATTACCATCATCAGTATTAATTATTATTATTATTATTATTATTATTATTATTTATTATTATTATTATTATCATTACTATTGCTACTACTATTGCTACTACTACAATAACTAAAACTACTACTACTATTACTACTACTATTATTATTATTACTATTATTAATATACTACAACTACTACTACTCTTACTACACTATTACTACAACTACTACTATAACTATCAATATTGTTACTGTAGATGTATTTATAACCTAAGTAAATAACGCAATCACTAATATATTGTTTTTGTTCTTGTTTCAGTGTGTTATTTGCGTCAATGCCAAAGCCACGATGCAGACCTTCCCCTGTGGTCACCGCGTCGTGTGTAGGAAGTGCTTCGTTAAGACTATACAGGTGTGTGTGTGTGTGTGTGTGTGTGTGTGTGTGTGTGTGTGTGTGTGTGTGTGTGTGAGGGGGGGGAAGAGGGAAAGGCAGAATTAAATATTGCATGAGAAACTACTATATGACTGAGATTAAAGGCATGAAATGTGTGTGTGTGTGTGTGTGTGTGTGTGTGTGTGTGTGTGTGTGTGTGTGTGAGAGAGAGAGAGAGAGAGAGAGAGAGAGAGAGAGAGAGAGAGAGAGAGAGAAATTCTGCATAGTCTGTCCTCCTCAATTTCTTACGACTGCCATTCTTCCTCCCTCACCCTCCTCCACTTCCTCCTCCTTTTTCTTCTTCTTCCCTGCTTGTTTTTCGTACTTTCTTGCGTCCTTTCTGTCCATCTTCTGCTTCTCTATCCACGTAACTCTTTCCTGTACTACCTACTTCCTTTCCTCTCCTGCCTGCCTGCCTGCTTACTTTTCTTCCTATCCCTGCCTGCCTTCCTGCCTACCTTCTTTCCCTCCTACTTTCTTGCCTTCCTGTCTGCCTCCCTACCTTACTCCCTCTTTCTCCCTTCCTTTCCCCTGTCCTACCTACCTCCCTCTTGTTAATCTCCCTGCCTACCTATCCCCCTTCCTTGACCCTATTTACCTTCCTACTGAGCTCCTGCCTCCCACCCTGCCTGCCCATCTCCCCTCCATTCCCCTGTCCTGCCTACCTCCCTACCTACCCATTTCCCTTTTTCTCTGCCTGCCCATCTCCCTTCTTCTCTGCCTTCCTATCGCCCTTCCATTCCCTTACATCCCCTGCTAATGAGTCTCTCCAGTTTTCTACCCATCTCTTTCTCCTCTCAGGTAGCGGTCAGTCAACGCCTCCTGCCGCTGCGGTGTGTGGTGTGCCGCGCGAAGATCCTGCGGCTGCGGCAGGCGAGGGACGGCGCCTTCCCTACCTCAGTGTCGCAGTACTCCATGTCCTCCAGGTGTATGCCTAACTCCTCATCCATCCACTCCTTTGCTTCGGGTTCTTCTGGCATCTCAGGTGAGGCAGGGGTGAGGCAGGTGAGGCAGGAGGGAGGTAGGAAGACAGGGAGAGAGGGAGGAAGGGAGGAAGGCAAGGAGGGAGGCAGGAAGACAGGGAGGGAGGTAGGAAGGTAGGGAGGGAGGTAGGAAGGCAAGGAGGGAGGTAGGTGAGGAAAGGAGGGAGGTAGAAAGGCATGGAGGGAGGCAGGAAGGCAGGGAGGGAGGTAGGAAGGCAGGGAGGGAGGTAGGAAGGCAGGGAGGGAGGGAGGAAGGCAGGGAGGGAGGGAGGAAGGCAGGGAGGGAGGGAGGAAGGCAAGGAGGGAAGCAGGAAGACAGGGAGGGAGACAGGAAGACAGGGAGGGAGACAGGAAGACAGGGAGGGAGGGCGGTAGGAAGGCAAGGAGGGAGGTAGGTGAGGCAAGGAGATAGGTAGAAAGGCAAGGAGGGAGGTGGGAAGGCATGGAGG
>NC_136965.1:5460000-5477500 GCF_032717465.1 Coenobita brevimanus | reverse complement strand
GCTACCTAAGTACAGTATCTCTCTTCATGTGTCTATCTCTGTTCCTGCCTCTCCACCTTCCTTCACCTTCCCTCAACACAGGAAGCCCTTGGACGCCTGCCAACCATCAAGGAATACACGGAATACATCACAGAGAAGGAGATGGAGCGAGAGAAGTCATCATCCACCAGAATAAGGTACCACGAGGCTAAACACATTTTTTTTCTTTAAGTGAGCCATATTGTAACTTAAAATTATTAGTCACCAGCCTAAACATCATTTTCTTTTTCTTGATCAGACATTTGATAACCATTAAAAACAAGTAATTCTTAGACTTACCATCATAAAGACCAATGATTTATCTATTGCACTATTAGATTTACTGACAACCCTTTCAGAGCATTAATAACATAATCTTTGGCTACATCAGTATTTACAATTCTATTCTAGGTATCTATATGACAAATCCTCATCACAGAAGCGTTTCCAAAATCTTGCCAAAAAAATAGATTAATCCTTTCACTATGATGACGTATAACTATTTTAATCTTGGTCTTTCCAGATGATTTTATTCAGCTTAGCAGACTTCCAACAGGAGGGGTATATCCTCTCACAAAAAGACACTTTCCTTAAGCTGAATAAAATCGTCTGGAAAAAGCAAGGACAAATAAAGACATCACCATAATGAAGGAGTTGAATTCATTAGTTTCTGTGCTCACAAGAAAAAATAAATAACTCCATTTTTTCGTGAACTGCTAAAAAAGTCGCTCTCTCGTGATCCCCCCCATTCACACACAGGGCTTTGTAGAGCGAGGGAGAGAGAGGGAGAGAGAGAGAGAGAGGGGGAGAGAGAGAGAGAGCTTTCCACAGAATCCAACCGCGAAAGAGAAAAAACACGCATATTGAGAGAATGGGAGAGAGAGGATAAAATAAGAGACAATGAGAGTTAAGTGATATGGGTTCAAGTTGTGGGATTGAATTCTCTTCCTCAGTGTTCAGTGTTACCAATTTTTTTACTCGAAGCTCCTGTATTCTCTCTATTTTCTACTTTATAAAACTTTTTCGCCGCCGAAGACGCAGTTAAGTATTTTTCCCAGACCAAGGGCGGAGTGTAGGCGGCAGGAAGACTTCCTATAACCTCTTCTTTGGCAGTTTATTTTGCTTTTTATAACACTCTTGTATGCTGTTTATATCATTTTAATACATAATTTGCACCAATGGCATACAAGAGGATGCTGAGGTTTAATGTGAAGAATAAACTGCTAAGGAAGATGTGTTATGAAATCTCCAAAATCACTTCGAATACACCTCATATGCCAGACTGTTTTATTTAACTAAGGGTATTTCCAGCACCCCAGGAGGTACAAGAAATGATGTCCAACCCTTAGAGTGCTAGATTATCCCTCAGTTAAATGTTACAGTCGTCTAGTGGCCTGAGTTGGATAGCTTAATGTGTCTAAAGGAGGCGAAAGAGTCAATTTCACTGTCCCCCCACCCAGAGAGCTATATTGTTCATCTGTCTCTAACTCCACCACCACTACTGCTACCACAACTACCATTATCGGTACTGCTACTATTACTACTACTACTACTACTACTGTTACTACTACTACTACAACTACTACTACAACTACTACTACTACTACTACTACTACTGTCACTACAACTATGACCACTGTTCCTACTAAGAGCATCACAACAGCTGCTACCAAAACTACCACTATTATTTCTACTATGACCTCTGTTGCAGTTGATGGACTCGTAGTACAGTGGAATGAACACAGTGGCTATTTTGGTTATAATTATAACCGAACATGACCTGGCATCTCAGGTTGGTCAGGAACCATGCAAATCCAAATTATCGGTGACCGTTGTCATCAACATCAGTCACAATGTTAAGGAAGCCGAACAAGCACTGAAGCCTGCAGCTCAACACCTGACACTGTCAGCAACATGGCTCGGTACACATGGCCTGGCTCCCTGACACCTGCTGCCTAAACTCAGCGACCGGGAACAAGCAACTCCACCCTCACAAGCTGACCTTCAGTCAGGCTGCAGTCAGCATCCATAGATTGTGTGTGGGGTACAAATGTACTTGGGTGGTGAAAGAGACAAACAGGAGTTCCTGTAAACAATGCCCCACTGCCACACACACACACCACTGCTGCACTAGCTGGTGTGTTGCGTCACCATCAGCACAGCTGGTCACACGAAGCAGCTGCCAGTCGTGGTCAGGGTGTGCAGGTGCAGCTGCTGCTGAAGCAGTAAAGCGAACCGATTCGACGCTGATGCTGGTGGAGACGGTGTCTCGCCTCAGCAGCTGTGGCCACGGCCACTGTCTGGCTGGCACGGCCAAGTTAAAGGCCACTAGTACACTGTTTTATCAACCTGTAAAACAGTACAACCATTCCTACATACTACAGGCTTTCTACTGAAACCCTTATTAATGCAACGACGACTACTACTACTACTGCTACTACTACTACTACTACTACTACTACTACTTACTACTACTACTACTACTGCAGCTCTTACTACCACTGCAACCACTACTACAACTACTACCACCACTTTCGCTGCCAGTTCCTGCTTGCACACTGAGAGGCTGATCATTAATGTTTCTGAATGTTCCACTCACTCTCGCCTACTTCTCACATTCGATGCACAATTTATATATATATTTATCTTCACAAATGTGTAAAGTTGGGGCTGTTCTCAGATGAAGTTAATATAGCACTTCCCTCCTTAACATCCCCTAAAGATATACCATTTGAACACAATATATTTCCCTACGTAAAAACGCGTATATGCCCTCTCTATATATGATTGAGAGACACTGATCACTTGCACTCATTTGGAAGGCTTTGTTGGGTTGGAAGTGAATTTGCTGAAAAAGAGGAGCCAGTGAGGGAGGAAGGGTAAGGGAGAGGGTGATGTAAGGGAGAAGTCATCTGATAATGCCCCATTTCTCTCTATAACCCCCCCCCCCGTGTCCTATACCAGTCCTACACACCCTTACTCTACACACACCCACACCCACACCCACACACACACACACACACACACACACACACCCACACACCCACCCACCCACACACACACACACACACACACTTACAGCCATTCTTGATGTGAGATAAAACTCTACTATAAAGGATATATAAAGCGGTATAGGAAGTTTGTGTAGCCTTGCAGACTGACTACACTTGGAAAGAAGGCCATCAAACAAGATATCTTAAAAACGAGTAAATTATAGTGACTTTATTTTATTATCTTTTGAATATAAACCTTCGTAATTGCAGCACTTGGGTATTTTTTTTTTTCTGCTTAATATCAAACGACTATATTCGGCTCAAAACGAAATACTCAAAGCAACGATAAATATAACAGAGTAACATAAATGACAACTGTACATGGGTGAAGTCTTGTATATTTTTTATAGATGAAACCTGTGACTGAAAATATATAGACAAAATCTTGAATAGTGCACAAGCAAAGACCTCGTTGACTCTTCACATATATGGGTATCAGTCTGTGGTAAATTTTTATGTGGTTGGAACCTTTAAGAGCAAATAAAAGATTAGATCCTATAAAGGTTAATATCATAAGAGTTTCACATGAGGAAAACCTATTGAAATATACTGAGAATAAATTTAGTCTTTAATAAATTCAGTGAGTCATATTTTAACATTAAATAAGCCACATTACTTCAAAAGCAAAGTGAATTATTTTTATTACAGAAGACTTTTTGAGGCATTCAGCATTTTCTCTCCCTGGCTATTTTGACGGTCATTTGTGGGATGCCTATGGTTGTTAGATTCACTAGCCTGCCTCCCGTATGACACACTGTACGAAGGTATGAATCAGGGAAACCAGGCGCATTCTGTCTTCTTCAGGTGCTTAAAAAGAAACTGGGCTTTCCTTCCCTTCCACGGCATAAGATTTAAGAACACAATCGGAATTTCTATATGTGTAAGGCTGCATATACTTCCTATCAGAGACTCTATACCCCCCCCAACCACCAAAAACTCTCTGCCCTCCCCTCCAGTGTCTATATATATATACGGTCTCTGTATGTAGCATGAGCATGACAGAGACACTACTAGCATGATCCACACACTCTCTCTCTCTGCCTCACACTTCCCCTCCCCCACACCACACCTGCCCCACCCACTCGTAGCCACCAAAGATGCACCAATTTTTTATCCACTATATATATATATGGATTACTGGACTTCTGTTTGTTGTATAGCTGTTGATGATGCCTTTTACTCTCTATATTTTTTCCCTATTGCTTCCCAAAGACAGCACACAAGAACAGCTTACTTTTTGAACAGTATTTTTGCCCCTGTGAGTGAAGATTGTAAAGTCAGACAGATATTAGTTGATTTTTTTAAAGATCTGTTTTTTGTAATTTACTGAGACGTTTTGCCCTTCAAGTCAACGTAACATTTTGAACTTTTCAGTCAAGTACAGATATGCCAGTCACCAGTCCCTCAGTCAGTTTATCCCTCAGTCACTCAGTCAGTTCAGTAGTCAATCAGTCAGTCATATTTTAACAGTTAACACAGACATTACAAAAGACACCTAGTGAGTTACAATCACTGCCATTCAAACCTACACATACAACACCACCACCACCACAACACACACCACACCACACCACACGAACGCACCACACGACACGACACTGGAGCAGGGTTGATAAATGTGTTGGTAACTGTCTTGTGCCCGCCCACAGGTGTGCTCAGAAGCTGGTGAGCCAAATTGAGCACCACCATCCCCGCGTGTGTAGTCCCCGCCCACCGCCCAGTCCTGCCCCATTCCGTTCACCCCTTGCGCCCACCCCGCCACGTTCGCCCACCTCCACAGCAACAACCGGGGCCGTGGTGGCGTGTGGCAGTGGGGCGTCGGTCAGTGGGCTGCAGGCGGGGCAAAATTCCAGGTCGCCGTCAGTGTCACCGTCAGCAGCACCAGGCAGTCGCAGCGGCAGTGCCAATGGACGAAGAAGTCGCCGGGAATCATCAGCGTCTGCATCTTCTCTGCGCAGTCTGGCCAGCACCACCTCCATCAAGAGTTCTGCGTCCACCCTCAGTGCCACCTCCTGCAAGAGCACTGCCTCCACAAAGAGCACTACCTCGGCCAAGAGTGCCATGTCCGTCAAGAGTGCCGCCTCCACCAAGAGCGCTGCCTCCGTCAAAAGTGTCGCTTCGGGTAAGAGTGCAGTGTCCGTCAGGAGCGGCGGTGCAAGTAAGGCTGCCGTGCCAGCCAAGTCAGTGAAGACCAGCAACAACAAGAAGAGGGAGCCAGAGAGCAAAGGGGTCAGGAGAAAGGAGGGAGGCGACAAACGGCAGGAGAACAGCAACAACAGCAACAACTCTGACAAGCGAGGCAAACAGGGCAAGGGTGACAGCAAGAGTAAGGGTGAGGGCAAGGGTAAGGGTGAAGGGAAGGGCAAGGGTGAAGGGAAGGGCAAGGGTGAAGGGAAGGGCAAGGGTGAAGGGAAGGGCAAGACAGAGAGCAAAATCAAGGCGCTGAAGAAGAGGTTCGAAGGCAAAGAGTACCAGCGACTCCAGTGACGTCATTACCAGAGGTTGTGACGTCACCACCTCGCTGCAGGGCAACAGAGTCACCTGGAGACACTAATGTTTGTCTGATCACCTGCGCCATCTTGGTTCTAAAGGCCACCATATCCCCTCAGGCTTGCTTTACACATCTGACGGAACCCATTTGATATTGTCATTGATGGAGTGTGAACAAACTCCTCCGATATAAATCCTGTCGAAGTGGGCAGGCATCTGGAGCCAAAATGAAGGAGGTGACTTGTTAGGCGTGGGTGTGAGTGAGGCCAGCACAGGTCTGTCAGCCTCAACGCAGTAGAAGAAAATTTTGCTCATCCTGAAGTGGGAGGCCGGAGGGTTGAGGTGTGGCCAACTGAGGGTGTGTGGAACTCCCTCCCTCAGTAGCAGGAGTCAACACGCTGGCAGGACAGGTGTAAGGTGGGCAGGTACTATCACCATCAAAAGTTCGCCAACACATCTCTACTGGGCGTGGCGATGGGAGGTGTTAAATGGAATAAGGTTATGTGACAGCAATATGATGCACACAACAAAGGGGCACAAGCAGGAAGGGTGCTCCGTGACCTTTAAGGAGGGATGGGGAACATGAAGAGCAAAACAATTCTAGCAGAGGATTGTTGGCAAATTTTTAACTGTGATAGTGATGGACAGGTGTATAATGAGAGAGACACAGGGTACACACAAGATACATTCATGGGGAGTAGAAGACAAGTGTGTGTGTGTGTGTGTGTGTGTGTGTGTGTGTGTGTGTGTGTGTGTGTGTGTGTGTGTGTGTGTGTGTGTGTGTGTGTGTGTGTGTGTGTGTGTGTGTGTGTGTGTGTGTGTGTGTGTGTGTGTGTGTGTGTGTGTGTGTGTGTGTGTGTGTGTGTGTGTGTGTGTGTGTGTGTGTGTGTGTGTGTGTGTGTGTGTGTGTGTGTGTGTGTGTGTGTGTGTGTGTGTGTGTGTGTGTGTGTGTGTGTGTGTGTGTGTGTGTGTGTGTGTGTGTGTGTGTGTGTGTGTGTGTGTGTGTGTGTGTGTGTGTGTGTGTGTGTGTGTGTGTGTGTGTGTGTGTGTGTGTGTGTGTGTGTGTGTGTGTGTGTGTGTGTGTGTGTGTGTGTGTGTGTGTGTGTGTGTGTGTGTGTGTGTGTGTGTGTGTGTGTGTGTGTGTGTGTGTGTGTGTGTGTGTGTGTGTGTGTGTGTGTGTGTGTGTGTGTGTGTGTGTGTGTGTGTGTGTGTGTGTGTGTGTGTGTGTGTGTGTGTGTGTGTGTGTGTGTGTGTGTGTGTGTGTGTGTGTGTGTGTGTGTGTGTGTGTGTGTGTGTGTGTGTGTGTGTGCTGAAAAAAGTTACTGGGTAGAAGCATGTGACCCAGCACTTGCATAGAGACAGGTGTTGGACAAATGTGTATCCAGAGTGACACCTTTCCTCTGTCCACTTTAACTTGGCCTAAAATTGCCATCTCTCCATCTTGAATGAGCTATGACAGAGATTAACGCTGGAAAATGATGCTAGTCATAAAAAAGTTCTACGGAAAGGATATAGAGCTACAGTATTGTCTTATTCTGATACTGAGCTGCAGGAAATAAGCCTCAAAAGGATGATGATATCCGCCAAGTAATCACAACATTATCATGATCGGCTGCTTTCGATTCGTGATGCTTATTTTCACATTTCTTGGGGAGACGAACAGCAGAGGTGACGGAACTTTAGCTGCTGATTTTACCCGCTGTGATTCAAACCCAGACCCTGTATTGTCATAAATAATTTGTACCACAGTGTTAACAGTCATGAATATAAAACTATGCATACCTTCTGTTACTGGAATTATTAAACATACAAGATAGTAAAGCTGAAATGAAGGGAGTTCGTAAAATGAAAAGGTGTCAGTATGCAGCGATTGAGAAGGATAAGCTGTATTAGAAAAAAGCCCCAGAAAGGCATGGTAGAAAAAGAGGGGTATGTTAAAGAAATGTGTTCAGTTTTACCCTACCCATCTGCGGGTGGGGACTCAGAAAAAAGTAAATGTGGATGAGGAGCTTTGAAGGCGCAAGTTTAGTGATAAAAACTAGAAACAATACACTGCAGGTTCTCTGGTCAGATTCTAGGGAGTTTAATATGATATTCTGAAGTATAACATCACTATATACATCATAATACAAGATCTGTGCTGTAATCAATTTATCTTGGTATCTAAGCCCCGCCTTCCTGCTCCCAGGCGTCTCTGGTTTAAGCTTACTGATGTCTTTTGTCCATACACCTTTATGTTTAATTGCTTTCCTTTCCACTCTATTGTACATGTTCTCCCAAATCATCCACACAGTTATCATCTGTAATGATTTCTGAAAGATGTTAAACTAGCTTATTTTACGCAGATTCCTAAGACTATTAGCAGAGTAAAATTGTCTGGTAGTTACTGAAATGGAATGCTAGAACTGTTCCAACCATGAGAAGGTTAACAGCTTAATAACAAAAATGGTGAACAGAAAATAAAATGTGCAATAAAGTACTGAATGATGGTTGGCGCGACATGCAACCTCTTGGACGCTCTCTACTCAATGCCAACCAATTACGTTCATTTAGTCACGCTCAGGGGGCGGGGCTTAGCTGCCATGATAAGCTGATTCTGGTATAGGCGTTGTGTGGGATGGAATGGGATGGGATGGGGAGGGAAAGGAAGAGAAAGAAAGAGAAGGGATGGGATGGGATGGGAAGGGATGGTGTTAAATAAATGCCAGAGAGATTGTGACTAATAAAAAGACAAGGTTATGATGAGATATGGTGTTCGTGGTGTCAAATGAATACCAGAGCCTAGAATATGATGTTGAAGGCTACTGTACTCCGCCAACCTTAACTCGAATGCTAAGATATACTAAGATATTAACACTAGATTATGGTGCTAATCATGAAACAGTGCTATGCAAAGATATAGGGCTACAGTATTATTTTATTCTGCCACTGAGCTATGGGAAATTAGCTGCAAAAGTGAAAATCTTTGCCAAGTTAAGGTGGACAAACTATAGAGATGATGATGATGATGATGATGATGATGATGATGATGTAGGATATTGCTAGAGGTGTCAGCTGAATACTGGAGAGAAAATTTATGTCAAAAAACAATAAAATCTTCACCTGGAAAAAATGTGCTGGAGGATACAAATGGGTTCTTCAGGAAAGAAAAGCTGTGTTGGATGACGGGAAAAGCTTCACCCAAAACGAAACTTTATGTTGGACAACAAAGCTCTACCTAGAAAGAAAAAAAGGGCTGGAAACAGGAAATGATGCGCCTAGATCGAAAATTTATGTTGCAAATCAAGAAAAGCTTCGCCCAAAAATGACGTGTTTCCAGAAGACAGAAGGAGTCTCAGCTGGAAGGAAAATGTGTGCAGAAGGACAAGGAAAGCTACACCCGGAAGGAAAAACTGTGCTGAATGGAAAGGGAAACGCCTGACCCCGCCTTGACCCCTAGCCCGAGGCCTCCCGTGCTTGACAGTTGACAGCTTCACGGCGTCTTCCCTCCTGTCAACTCTGCCGTCTGCCAAAACCTGCCAAAAATGATTAAGTACCCCTCTTGTGGACACTGCAATATTGATGACCAAGAGGGTTTACGTTGCAATACATATCTCTCACAGTGCTTGCAAGTTAAATAGAGCAATAGACCATTCCCCTCTCTCTCTCCTTGACCATACTTATATAAGGAAATAAAAACACTTTACTACTTTTAAGAAGCCGTTTAGTGATCGTCGCAATAAGTGAAATAAGTCCCTTTTGAGATAATTTAAAGTGGAGTGAATAAATCCCTCTGAAACTCTTAAGTGAACTGTGACTCTGTGGAAGAATTTATAAGTGACCTAAGTGTGTAAGCCAGGTAATTGCAGGTACCTTGAGAGAGAGAGAGAGAGAGAGAGAGAGAGAGAGAGACAGACAGACAGACAGACAGACAGACAGATTGCTTATGCCTTCTGTAGTGTGTGTGTGTGTGTGTGTGTGTGTGTGTGTGTGTGTGTGTGTGTGTGTGTGTGTGTGTGTGTGTGTGTGTGTGTGTGTGTGTGTGTGAGGGAGAGACTGTAAAGCAAAGTGCGTTTAAGTGAGACACTGACTGTAAGAGAGACAATGTGAGCCCGCGAGAGACTGCGTGAGACTATGAGTGTGTGTTTAGTGGATAAGTAAGTGCGAGTGCGTTTAGGGGTTGCGTGCATGGAAGTGAGTGTGTTTTAGTGAGTGATAGAGGGTGTGAGTGTGGTCTAGATGTTGAGTGAGAGAGTTTTTGCCCCCATTTGAGTGAGATTGGGTGCGTTGGAGACTTGAAATGCGTGAGACTGAGTGTGTTAGCCACCACGTGAGCTAGGTTGAGTGTGTTTTGGGGATGATATGAACGACATTGAGTGCGTAGCTATAGTTGCGTGTGTGGAAGGAATTGTGTGCGTTTTAGAGCTTGTTCGCGTAAGAGGGTATGTTTGAGTGAGACTGCGTGCATCTTACCCCTCAAATGAATGAAACGGAGTGCACTGTTATGGTTGCGTGTGTGGGCGAAATTGCGTGCGTTTTAGAGCATGTTTGCGTGAGAGGCTATGTTTGAGTGAGGCTGCGTGCATCTTACCCCCCCCCCCGCAAAGTAAAGAAACTGGGTGTATAATGATGGGTGTGTGAAAGGAATTGCGTGGGCTTCAGTGCGTGTTTGAGTGAGACCCGCGTGCGTGTGTGCGTGCGCGTGGTCATTGCATTGCGCTACAAGGAAGGATGTTTTTCATAGATATTGGATTGGTATGGATTATTGGTATGTGACCTACCAAAATTTTACGATTGTGGTAGTTGTGGTGGTTGTGGTTGGATACTGCTACCACACCTCTCCTACTACCATTCCACTCCCTACCACCACACATACTACCAAAATCCATGATACTGGTAGTTGTGGTAGTTGTGGTTGTGTTCTGCTACCACAATCGCTACCACAACTTCTCTCCCACCACTATTCCACTCTTTACCACCACACATACTACCAAAATCCATGATACTGGTAGTTGTGGTAGTTGTGGTTGGGTTCTGCTACCACAATCGCTACCACAGTTATCTTCTTATCACCATCCACTACAACTACCACAATACAGTATTACCTACCACAGCTACTACCACCATCTACTACCACAACTACCACAGTCCACCACACTTACATTACTAAATCGATGAAATTCACCTCCTGCCACTACTACCACAACCACCACCACAACTACCACCACAGTCTAACACAAATGCCATCACAACTACCACAATTAACATCACAACTATCACTACTACTAACACCACAACCATTCCCACCTATCTCCCCTGCCACAAATACCACCTCAGCTACCACAACTACCACTTCCTCTGTCACCACAAAAACCACAACTACCACCACACCTCTCTCCATTCATATACCACAACAAACCACCACAACTACCACCACCACCACACCACCACTCCTCTCTCCCCCATTCATATACTCTGCCACAACTACCACCATAACTACCACAATCACCACAACTCTACCACACCTACCACAATCACCATAACTATCACCACACCTACCACAATCACCATAACTATCACCACACCTACCACAATCACCACACCTACCACAATCACCATAACTATCACCACACCTACCACAATCACCATAACTATCACCACACCTACCACAATCACCACACCTACCACAATCACCATAACTATCACCACACCTACCACAATCACCACACCTACCACAATCACCATAACTATCACCACACCTACCACAATCACCACACCTACCACAATCACCACACCTACCACAATCACCATACCTACCACAATCATCACACCTATCACAACCACCACTGTCACCATACCCACCACAACTACCACAACTACCACTACCCTTCTAACCCATTTGTCCAAGTCATCACTACCACCACAACCACCACAACTACACCACCCTCTCCCAGTTCATCAGACCCACCACAACCACCACAACTACACCACCCTCTTCCAATTCATCAGACCCACCACAACCACCACAACTACTTCCACACTTACCACAACTACCACAGTACCTACCACAACTACCACCACACTCTCCCTATTCATCTAAGCCACCACAATCATCACAACTACCGAAGCCACCACAACTACTCTGCCACAACTACCACCACCTTCTCCCCATTCAACAAGCCCATCACAACCACCACAACTACCACCATACCCACCACAACCACCACAACTACCACCACACTCTCCCCATTCATCAATGCCACCACACCATACCACCACAACTACGATCACACTCCCCATTCATCAAAACCACAACACCATACCACCACAACCACCACAACTACCATAACTACCATCACCCTCTCCCAATTCATCTAAGCCACCACAGCCACCACAACCACCACCTCACTCTCCCCATTCATCAAAGCCACCACACCATACCACCACAACCACCACAACTACCATCACACTCTCTCCATTCATCAAAGCCACCACAACTACCACCACCCTCCTCACCTTCATCAAAGCCACCACACCATACCACCACAACCACCACAACTACCATCACACTCTCTCCATTCATCAAAGCCAACACACCATACCACCACAACCACCACAACTACCACAATTACCACCACCCTCCTCACCTTCATTAAAGCCACCACACCATACCACCACAACCACCACCACCACAATTACCAGCACACTCTCCCGATCATGTAAGCCACCACACCATACCACCACAACCACCACCTCACTCTCCCAATTCATCAAAGCCACCACACCATACCACCACAACCACCACAACTACCACAACTACCACCACACTCTCCCCATTCATCAGACCCACCACAACTACCACAACCACCACAACTACAAAAACTACCACCACCCTCCTCATCTTCATCAGTCCCACCACAACCACCACCACACTCTCCCCATTCATCGGACCCACCACAACCACCGCAACTACCACCACCACCCCCCACCTCACCTATGCCACCCCGTAATAAACAAATAATATACTCCTTCCATTAGACTTAAGAGACAAAAATTTAGAGAAAAAAGTATATTGTAAAAACGGTAGGACTTCCACAGTATGTTTTTTTTTTTGTTTTTTTTTTGGAAACTTATTAAAAATCAAACTGTTAATGAGAAGGTGTTTTATTTGTATTTCCTTATGGGTGAAAATTTTGGGTATGGATTTGGGATGGGATGGGATGGGATGGGATGGGAAGGGAAGGGAAGGGAAGGGATGGGATGGGGAGGGGAGGGAAGGGAAGAGAAAGAATAAGAAGGGAAGGGAAGGGATGGGATGGGATGGGGAGGGGAGGGAATGGAAGAGAAAGAATAAGAAGGGAAGGGATGGGATGGGATGGGATGGGATGGGATGGGATGGGGAGGGGAGGGAAAGGATGAGGAAGAAAGAGAAAGGATGGGATGGGATGAGATGGGATGGGATGAGATGGGATGGAATGGGATGGGAAGGGATGGGATGGGATGGGATGGAGAAGGGAGGGAAAAGAAGAGAAGGGATGGGATGGGATGGGATGGAGAAGGGAAGGAAAAGAAGAGAAGGGATGGGATGGGATGGGATGGGGTGAGAAGGAAAGGCTGGGAGAGAAAGGGAAGGGAAGGGAAGGGAGGAGAAAGGATGGGAAGGAACGAGAAGGAGGAGGAGGGAAGGGAGGGGAAGGCAAGAGAAGAAAGGGGAGGGAAGGGGAAGGGAGGAGAGGGAAGGACAGACGAAGCAAAAGAAAGAAAATAAAGAGAAAAGAGATATAAACTGAATAAAATCGTGTGGAGGCAGCATAAAGAAAGCACCAAAAAGATACTGAAATTTTAACATATTTGTGTGTGTGTGTGTGTGTGTGTGTGTGTGTGTGTGTGTGTGTGTGTGTGTGTGTGTGTGTGTGAGAGAGAGAGAGAGAGAGAGAGAGAGAGAGAGAGAAGGAAGAAAGAGTGAAACCAAGGATAACACAGAGGAAGGAGAGAGACAGCGTAGAGAGAAGGAAAGAAGGAAAACCGGAGGAAAGGACAGAAGGAAGGAAGGAGGGAAAAGAAGGATGGGAAGGAGGAAAAAGTGAGAAGGCTAAGCTGAGAGGAAGGAGAGTGTGTGTGTGTTGGTGTGCATTGATATGGGCTACACACTGCTAACTCAGCGTCTCTTCAGCTGACAGGGGCTGACTACCAGACTCTCAGCAGCACAGAATCAGCACTACACCCACCCTTATCAACAACACGATACACCAACACCGTCTCCAACACCACCATACACTCACACCCTTTCCAACACCACCATACACCATCACCATCACCAACATAACCATCCACCAACACCACCACCAGCATCATCATCATTAACACCACCACCATACACATACAATGAGGTATTTTCCTATATACTGGTAAACTTTATTATATGGCTTAGATCGAGCTTACATATACTAAGGTAAACCGTACATACACTTGCGTAAACTTAGTATCTACGAAGGAATACTTCACACGTCCTGGGGTAACTTATTTTTGGTAAACTATATATATTTTGGGGAAACTACATTTCTAGGGCAAAGTTTACCTAGGTATATTTACTCTCTCTCTCTCTCTCTCTCTCTCTCGTTCTTTCCCCTTTCCTCCTTCCTTCCTTCTCCATCTTTCCTCCATTCATCTCCCCTCCAGCATCCATCTCTTAAGTCATCCATTCATTCATCTCCTCTCTCACCCTCTCTCCTCCTCTCCTCTCTCTTCATATCCATCGCTCCATACCGTCTCCATTCATTTCTCTCCATCCCTCTCACTTCTCTCATCTCTCCACTGTTCATGTCCCTTCCAGCATCACTAACCATCCCTCTCTCTTTTCATCTCATCTCCTCTCTGCTTCTCTCCATCCCTGTAAATCTCTCCTTTGTTCATTTTCCTTCCAGCATCTCCATCCATCTCTCCCTGTTCCCCTCTCCTCTTCTCTCTTCTCATCCTATATCTACTTCTCTCCTCCCTTCTCCATCTCTCCATTCATCTCTCCTCCAGCATCTCTTCCTCCATCCATCCATCCATCCATCTTCCCTTCCTCACAGCATCTCAGTCCATTCCCCTCATCTCTCTCCTTCTCTCCTCTCATCCCCTCTGCGTCTCTCCTTCCCTCTCCATCTCTCCATTCATCTCTCCTCCATCATCTCTTCCTCCATCCATCCATCCATCCATCTTCCCTTCCTCACACATCCACCCCATAACGGTGTAGTGAAAGTGTTGGTCACATCTCCACCAGGCATCTCGAACACCTTCATAAATCAGCCGCTGCGTTGAGGGAATGTGTTTATCTGTGCATCGGACCGCATGTCGCTTAATAAACAACAATATACGCCTAATGGAGTCTAAACCACTTGCTAAAATCGGCCGTAAAAAACAATGCTCGGCAACCCACGTGAGCTGAATCTGGGGAGCGCGAGAAAAAAGTGGTGATGCTCAGTTACCCTCCACTCGCTGTGAGGGGAAGATCACGCGCCGACGGTCCCCTGTCATGTGCCTCCTCCCAGCACCTCCCAGCCGCCTCCAAGCTGCTGTGCCGCCCTCCTAGCCGATGTAATGAGGCCACAGGAGCTGGGCACAATGCGGTTGAAGGTGCGCAGTGCGGTACAACACGCGGTGGCTCTGTGTGGCGCTATTACGCTCTGTGTTGTGGTGTTTCAGAATTTTGCCCCCAGTGCGAGGAGTGAGGGCCGCTCCGCCAAGGCCCTTCGGTCCCTCAGACTGTCCCAGGGCTGGCCGGACCGAGCCCCGAGGAGCCTAGGGGGGGACTATGAACTATCCGTCGGGGTAGAGGCTAATTTAATCCCGGACGAAGCGAAGAAGGAGGAGGAGGAGGAGGAGAGGCGAAGACAGGCGCTAACGCAGGTGGCGACGGCGACGACGAGGCCACAGACGCAGCTGGAGGACATCTTCATCACCGTCAAGACCACGAGGGGCTTCCACAGAACACGCCTTCACCTCCTCCTTCAGACGTGGTTCCAGTTGGCCCCGAAGCAGGTTAGAATCAGCCCATCTATTGGTCTAACTTTCTAACATCAACTAACCTCTTCAGAATCCAAACGTTCATTTATCTGCCCACCTATCCATCTATCCCCATCCATCTAATAAACATCTATTCTGTTAATCTATCCATCCATCCACGTCCCTACCCTTATGGCTGTTTGTCTATCCATCTATCGGCTCATCCTTCCTTTCCAGCCTGTATCTATTTTGTTATCTATCCGTCTATCCATGAAGAAATGTGTATTCCACGCCACACCACTCCATGTTACCCCATCCCACACCTGAACACATGTCATACCACACCACATACTACCTCATCACACCACCATACCACACACGAATTTATACACCAGGAATACTCTAGATTGTCACACCACACCATAGCACATCACACCACACCACACACAGTACATAACAACACACCACACCACATCACACCACACACAGAGTACATAACACACCACACCGCATCTCACATCTCACATCACACACACACACACACACACACACACACACACACACACACACACAGCCTCCAGTCTTACGTATTACCCCAACACTCCTCTCCCATTAACATTCCTCTCATCACATCCCAATATTTCACAATCTTTTCCTCACATGTTTTATCCTCAGTTTCAAAATTTGAAGTCCAAATATAACTTTTCAAAATCCTTTCCACCCCATGACGTCTTTTGTAAATTATTCATGCCAAATTACTCACTCAGTTTCCAGACGATACAGTTAAAAAAAAATACCATATGCTTTTTTTTTCACCTCTCTCTCTCTCTCTCTCTCTCTCTCTCTCTCTCTCACAGCATCCAGACGATTTTATGCAGTGATAAGGACGTAGAGCCTCGATAAATGTGGCTAAATTGACTATACTCTTTTCACTCTAACTTGGCCTAAAATTGCCATCTCTCCACCCTGAATGCTGAGTTGTAGCAATATATCAGCAAGAGAATATGATGCTAGTCACGAAGAAGTGCTGTGGTAAGGATGCAGGACCGTATACTATTATTACTTTAACTTGGCCTAAAATTGCCATCTCTCCACCTTGAATGCTGAGTTGTAGCAATATATCAGCAAGAGAATATGATGCTAGTCACGAAGAAGTGCTATCAGGTACTCTAATCACTTTATATGATCATTCCAGCTGCTAATCACCGTTAATTACCTGTCTAATTGCTTGAACTGATTACCTGACTGTCCATTTCTCGTAACACCCGTACAGAAGCGATTTATTTTATGTATTTTTTTTAGTTTCCTCATTTAATCGTTGCAGTTTCCCCTCGTCGTTAATTAAGTCTTGTTGCTTGAACTGATTTCCTGACAGTCCATTTTTCGTAACACCTGTACAGAAGCGATTTATTTTGTGTTGTCAATTACCTGCAACTATCGCTCCAATTTCCTCTCACCTCTAATTGGCTGAGTCTGATTGTTTGAACTGATTACCTGACAGCCCATTTCTCGTAACACCTTTTCCCAAGCGATTTATTTTTCCTGTTACAAATCTGATAATCATGTTTGCTGTCTCACTCTTTTAACTAATCATATGAGAGTTCAGTGTGATTAGAGATTGTATTTTGTAACACCTATCCGTAACACCTGATCTTTAGTGATTTATTTTCGGTTACAAAATCTGTTTATCATATTGGCTAACTGATATCTCTAATTCTAACCCCAATCTCTCTCTCTCTCTCTCTTGTTGGTCTGGGAGTTTACGTAAGACCTGTACACAAGCGATTTATTCTGCTTCTCGTTAATTAGGTCATGCAATCCGCCAAGCTGCCCGTCATCATTAATTGGATTGATGTTAATTGTTTGTGTTAAATATCTGACACCTTGATCTCTCTCTCTCTCTCTCTCTCTCTCTCTCTCTCGATTTCATTTCTTACCGCCACCACAACCACCATTACCACCACCACTACTAC